>NW_020448864.1:793717-841512 GCF_003343035.1 Apteryx rowi | reverse complement strand
AAAAAAAAAAAAAAAAAAAGTACTGTTTACATTTTAAAAAGGGTAGTAAACATTTCTTGAAGGTAAAGACCTGACGGCCACAAATACATGCACTGCTGACATATTACCGGAGACAAATAGAAGTAACAGCAGAACAGGGTAAACACCACTCCCATATCTCAAAGGACAGAAGCATTTAAGATCAGCAGTATTTATATGAGAATAGTACTAAAAGACATATATTTTCTTCAGCAAATATGGGGCATATCTCACTTTTAAAAATTAGGAATCTAGGAATCCATGTATTTTAAAAGGCAAAGAATAATGATATAAGAATTACAAACTCACAGCCCAGAGAAAACTAAAAGTGATAGACTTTAGGCCACTCTTGCACCCTCAGCCTTGCCTGCATTACTGTTGTGTTATGCACAAAATGACTTAAACAACTCTAAAGGGCTGTCTACAGCTATCTAAGGCCAAGTCTCTGCACTCAACATGCAGAAATTTACCTGGGAGGCCAGGGAGATAATCCAGGTCTGGCCCCACCTTCCAGCACTTCATTATTATATGTTTTGATACAAAGCACTTCTCCTCAGATATAGCTAGTCCTCCCTCTCAGTTTGTCATCTACTACAGAACATTTTTCAGTGTGGTCTATTCTCCACAGAGTATTATCAGGAAGGATTTTCACCTTCCTCATCCAGGCCTCTCAGAGTCTTAGGACAACACCCATGCCTACAACAACCACAGCATAGAGATGATATAGATGTTACTTCTAGCTACACTACTTTGACAAAATGGATGGAGATAGGTATTACAAGATTGTGCATACACACACACACACCAGGTAGTTTCCTTATGAATATGCTACAGTAATCTTCAATACTTCAAATTCTACTAGATTTTATTGTTTTTCTTCGTAAAGAAAAAGATTAATGATGGTATTCAGAAAAAAATGATAAATAGAAAGCTGGACACTCACGTACATAAATGGCTGATCCAGCTTCTTCAGACACCTCCAGGTCGCAACCATGTCTGCCATCTTCTCTTGCTGTAGGTGATTTCGCCAACTTAAATCCAGCAACTACAAAGGTGTCCTATGGAGACAGGATGGTAAACAGATGACAAACACCATATAATAGATGATAAATATTGTACAGAGTATCATGCGCTCTATTTTAAAAGAGGACGTGATGTTACATTTCACTCTAAAGGCTCAAGACATTCAAGAAGCAAAAAAAGGATATTCTAAACACTGACACAAAGTTTCTCTAGGTAGTTCCCCTACCCATGAAATTCATATTCCCAAACTCTGTGTTGGCACCCAGCATTTTTTTTTTTTTTTTCTTCAGATTCTGCTAAAGTTAACAGACTCTTGATGCTACTGTGACTGGGTGCCTATTTTGACAAGGGTTGGAGGAGAACAGTCACACTAAATAAAGAAAGAGAATAATTACTTTCCAGACATACCAAAGACCAACTCTCTCCTGGGTAAACTTAACTAAGCTAGAGAAAACATCACACATCTAATTAGTACTAAGAAAATATTCCTTTCTCAGGGCTTATTTGTTGCATCATAGCTGCACTTCAAAGATACTCTCCTTGCAGTGGCAGCAAAAGACATAACACACTTCTGTGCTGTCAATCTTGAGATTCTGGCACAGAAATGCAAAAATTGTATTTGCCATTGTATTTTTGCTTTGATATAAAGTTCTTCAGACACCACAGAATGAAGAAGAGAAAGGATGATTTAAGGAGTAAAAGACTGAAGTCCCTACAGTAGCTCACCCTTTCAGTAGCAACCTTACCAAAAAAAAAAAAAANGGGGACATGGACAGACAGAAAATTGAAAATAAATTCAGGAAGTAGAGATGATAAACAAGGTATATGACCAAACAGAAACATAATGCTGGGCACTCTGATACAATGTAAAGCTCCTTTGTAGTTATCTGCTTTGGTACCAGAATGGTTCAGAGTTGTTCTAGTGTGATTCATTTTTGCAAAAGACTTTCACACTCATGCAGACTGCCTGAGAACAAACATATTAGACTCAGAGCCCTCTTTCTGCTTGACCTTGTACCAAAAGCCCTTCCATAAGCTTTTACTGCATGACTTTTGTTCATGTGTTTATCTGATTACAACAAATAAAAGAGTTTTCTGATTAAAGCTGACAGTTTTAGCCAAATATTGCACTACGGCAGCTCTTTTTGCTATTTCAGCAATTTGACAATGCTACTCTAAATGATTTAAGATCCAAAATCTTAATGTTTTGTGCAAGAAAGACTGCTAGCTTAAGTGATGGGGATATATTTAGTTATTAAAGGATTTGCCAAAAAATTGCTATGAAAAACTTAAGTTTGAACAGACAGCTTAATATATGATAAAACTACTTAGGGCATGCTGATTTTCATGTAGTGTCATAAATGGAAACATCATGTATATTTCAGCTGTCTAAAAAGATAATACACAAGTCATCTAAGTGTAAGACATACTTGGAGCTACACAAATAAGTTAAATTGGGTCAAAATGATTGGACAATTTAACATTCCTTGCATGTGAAACACTCTACAAACATACATTAAAGTTGCTCCATTCTTTTCAGATACAGAGAGAAACACACACAAAAACACAAGCTGCAGGAAACTCAGCTGTTTTGCAGAAATCAGGTACAGTACAGGTATTTGCTCTCACTGCTGCTGATGCTATTGATAGTGTTCTTTCAATAGTGGAATCAACCTTAAGCTAAAAAGCCATGCCCTGCTACACATTGCTCCTGTTTCCGCACTTTATTAGATTACTGGTGCACAAGAGATTCTGGAACTTGGCTGCTGAGTCAGGAGCTCTGTATAGCTGACTTAACTTGTCTTGTTCTCATTTGTCAGAAGAGACTTTAGAATTGCACACGCTCAAGTGCTTACACAGGCTGATAATCAATGGATTTTTTTTTTTTTTGAGTAACATTAGATCATTGCCGGCTACTCTCATGTAATATGAAATGTGTAACACGACATTTAAAAAAATGTGTAAATGGAATGTGCAATTCAAATGAGAGGAAAAGCACTAACTTCAAAATCAAGATAGTTTTGTAGGCAAAAAGAATGGGCCTTTTTTTCAGATGTGTCATTAATTCTCTGTCAACTTGGACAGGTCTTGACTTCCAGTTCCTAAACCTGCTAAAAATTTACATAAAGTTTGTACAGTGTTTTGAAATTTAGTGCTATATTAGTTTCAAAAATATAACCTTTCCATTTCACCGTGCTCATGCATGATGTCCTGTAGCTAAGAGTAGTTATTAGATCTCTTATTCTAATTGGCTTGGGAATTAAATTCATTTACATAAATAGGTAGATTTTCATGTAAACAGAACACCATTACATTGCATGCATATACAAACTATAAGATTCAAAGTTTTTTAATATCTAAAGGAAATTCTATTTCTCTTATTCAAAAGAAAAGAGCAATAAAGAAAAGGCAAACTTTACATTTTATGGAAGGTTATTCTGTTAGAGAGCCAGGAGACCCTTACAGGAAGAACAGGGAAAACATGGTCATTCAACACGGTCATTCAAGTGTTTGAACATGGAATAACTATATATTTTTTTTTCCTCCTTTAGGCTAATTAGATAAGGCTGTTAAAGTACAGTATGGAAAACTACAAAACTGAAGTCTGGAACTGTAGGCAGCAAACAGCACTAAAGCATTGGACCTTGCTGGAGTTATTCTTCTTTAGTGGCCAATACTTTCTGCTTTTAAGAATGAATTTCATGTCATACCTGCTAAATTGCAACTTTGCAAGTTTCAGAACTCATTCCATTCCCTCAGACTCAGATTTTTCCAAAATTAAAATCTCATTTTAGAAATGTGAAAAGTACTGTGAAGATTCAGATCACAGGGTAAAACTGAACGCTGATCCTACTGCACTCTGGCTGTCTGAATTTTAGTGCTTATGCGTTGTGGTTTCCTGTGCAGGTCTCTGGTACTGATTCTTCTGATCTTCTAATTGCTGCTCAGGGCTTTGTTCAAAATTTGTATTTTTATCAGGATATTAAAAATCATGAGTTCTTTAATTTTAAAATGATTCTGGGGCTTGTATTTCTAGGAATACATTTGTTAAAGAACTTCTTTTCCTGGACTCATTGCCAAAATTATGTGGAATTCTGTATAAGGACTGTCATACAGTTTCACAAATCTCCTGTTTTATATAATATCTGAGGGTTTGGGGGGAGGGGGGCAATCTGACCCAAATACACCCTACTCAATTTGCTGATCTTCAAGGCATATTTCTTTCTTTAGCATGGCGTATGACAAACATTTAAACACAGCTTTGACTTAGAGCAGAATCCACTGAATAATGTCAAATTGAACACTCTCTGACCTCCAGATGTTACCACCCAGTGCAAAGCCCTTCCATATTGTTTCCTCAAGCTCACACAGAAAGGGCTAAAAAGAGCCATGCATCGATTTCAAGGTCAAATTAATACCACAAATTCTGAACGCGTTCTACTAAAAGGATCTAGGTAGTTTTTATTTCTTACGGCTGAATTCTTCTGAAATAATTCTATCTGTGAAATCCCTCATTCAGGATTGCTAATTTTTTTTTCTTTTTTTTTTTTTTTGCTTTCACATAACTTGTGCTGGCTGAATGAGATCCTAAATGCAAATGGTGAAAAATGTCCTATAGATTATTTTTTGTTGTTGTCATGCAGACTTTCTATTTAATTGACTAGACACTGTATAGGTATTGTATACTTCCAAAGACCTGTCACCATACTATCTGTCAGAGCAACCACCTTTTGCTAGAAAGTGTTTTAGATTCAATGTTTTCTTTAAAAGCAAAGTCGTATCCCATTCAGTTGGGGACACAAAATCAGTTATCTCCTGATGGAAACCACATGGTAAATGATACCAGAAAAATTCCTGGAGGTACAACGAATTGCATGGTCAAACAAGACTTCTGAAGGATTTTATAGATTTGTTAAAAATACAATAAACATTTTTGAATATTTTAGTTCACAGATTATATAAGTCAAAATAAGGCAAGATAAGAATGACAAAGAAAGAAGATGTGTACGTAGGGTGCTTCTTCTGTTACCGTGTGAAGATTTCGCCCGTGCACACGATCCCGCAATTTTTTTTTTTTTTAAACACTCAGTCACAACTCTAACTTAAAATAAATTTCTTCAACTATTTGCCAAACATTTATAATACTTTTTAGAGAAGAGAAAACAATGCAAAACTCAGGATTTATCCTTAAGATGATATCCTTAGCAGTATCCTCAGTGTGAATTTATATCATAGATAATAAAGTACTAACATAAGATCATAATGTATTGTATACTTTCTCAACTTTAAGTTGGTATTTGGCTAATACTGGAATGTCACCAAACTTATTGGCAATCTGTACAAAAATATTGAGGTAGTTGTTTTCACCTTTTTTTTTTTTTTTTCTCTCTTTAGTCGCAGCACTCAGTCTCACTGAAACTCTTAGGTTGACTTGCCAATGTGCTTTACCCTGAAGCTATCAAACTAACCTCATATTTCTGATGAATCAAGATGCCAGCACACAGCCAAAAGAGAGAAGAGTGAATGTAGTTTTAAACTTTTTAAGACTACAAAAACAGAAAAAGGAAATGTGCAAATCCCTTATCCTTATCTCATATGCACAATCTCTTATGCACACATGTACATTTCCAAAAGCAACAGAATGCCAAATTCAGATGTCTAAACTGCCAGCATAGGCAATGGAGATCTCATTGATATCATCAGAGTCTAGAGAAGAACTCAGCTGACCAGCTCTCTAATCCTTAGGAACTAGATCTGCATTTACTACTGACAGCTTAGACATTAAGTACAACACAATCATTCATGAGCACAAGTATTACATACAGTGTTGTATAAATGCTAAATGTAGGTATTAGTCTCTAAGTAAATCCTCTCCTAAATTTTTGTAAATGCACTAGTCCACCATTTTTGCAATAAAAAGTCATAATTAAAAAAAAAAAACTTAGTGTAACTGCCATTTAAATCAATTCAACTATAAAATTTATATTCTCAAATGGCAACAGACGTTTAACTTATAAACATAAATGGACAGCCTCTCAGTCATTCATATTCATCACCTTTTATTTGCTATGTAAACAAAACAGCACTGACAAAAAGAATCACTTTGTTTCAATGTTGTTGTTAAGAAGAATTTGCATAAGCAAACATTTTTTCCTAGTTCATATTGATATATTTAAACTGACTGAACAGATTTTCTAAATTAGGCGACGGTCATACAAAGACAAGATAATAAGTCAATATAGATCTGTAGAAACAATTACTAAACCAGAAGAAAGTGTTTTACCCCATGACGTATAACTTTTGCACAATCCTCTGCCATTTTTCCATATATTAAAATATTGATGCTGTTGATCCTTGAACATGAGTTATTTAAATCTAGAAAAAGAAGCAGAAATTACTCCAATTACCATAATTTCTTCAAAACAAAACAGCAGTGGAAAGGAGTTTCCAAAAAAAATTTCTCTACAGAGTCCAAACATTTCTTATTCAAATAAAACAAACAAACAAAACTGCAAACAGAAAATCCTTTAAAATAGTTAAGCAACTGTTTTGGTGCACTTACTTTAGGTAAATCAAGTAGAATATTCTCCTTAGGATAACCATTTAAAATGTGAACACACACTGCATCACTGTACATTAAATAAAAATGACAAAAATTCCTACTTGGACAATTCAATGTACAATGTTAGCAAGGAAATACTATCCAGTCATGTCTGATTTCTTTTTTTATTATTATTATTATTAACACAGAACATATTGTTGTACTATATAATCTGGAGATAATCCAGGATTTAGATGTGTCAAGTGTGATATTTTCCTGGGACTGGGGGTGGGGGGACTGAAGCAGAAATTAAATGATTTTAAAACAGTTTTCTAGCTGTTATTGTTTCAGAAACTGATTAAGCGTGTATTTTTCTTAGTCCTTCATGCTATCAAAGCTGTACACATAGATAATGCATTTCCAGGACAATATTTTTAAAAGTTCTGCAATAGGAAGTCTACTGAAATACGAAGACCTTGCTTCCAGTAACTTACCTGGTATAAACTTAAAATAATACATTTTTACAGGGAATTGACAGAATATTTACAGACTAACACAGAATATGCTACAGAACACTTAAAATACGTACATTTTACTGAACACTAAAAAAGCACGTACTAGTGATCTAATAGCATGGCATTAAAAAAGTGCTGAGTTCAACGACAATAATTTTTAATGTAAATGCAATACCTTGAAGAACAACCTTGAAAAAGTCTGTCCCATCTCTGAGTTTTGTTAATGGGTAGGAAAGAACAACTGTTCCCTAAAAAGAAAAAAAAAATGTAAACTAAGTCTACACACCTATGTAAGTTACTGAAACACTGACTACAGCTGAAATGTCCATAAATTAAAAAAAAAGAAAAAAGAAAAGGTTGACTTAAAGTGATTAGCACAAATTATCATCTGGATTGTAATAATAATAATAAAAAAATCTGTTCAAGACAGATGTGAAGAGCAATATCTCTGCATGAAATATTACCAGCAGATACTATTTTGATGCTACTGACTAGCTAACAAGCTTAGATCACACAACTAAACAGTAGTTACCAAAGTAAGCTTTACCAGGTATGCTAATATACAAAGGCTAAAAGGTGGGACAATCAAAATCTTAAAAGATATGGCAGACTTCTCCAGAAGTACTGGCAAAGGATTACAACATATATATTAAAACAAAATCAGAATCAAGAGGTAAAAGATGCATATGAAGATAAGTAATAATTTGTGGGGGGAAAAAAAATCTGTATAGCTGGGAGAACAAGCCAGTATTACACAGGCTGGAAACTGCAGTTTGTCTGTGAATTTGTTGATAATACAAACGCTGTAAAAGATACAAATGTTCTATTAGCTATGTTAAAGAATTCTCTTAATAATGAAATTCAATTTTTAGTGAGGCAAAATCACTGGCCTGCAATTCCAGTTATGTTAACATCTCTTTGGAACAAATGTGTTTTGTTAGAAACACGGCATCTCATCAGAAAAGGTTCTTTGTTAACAGTGACAAAAAATGTCAGTCAAATGTAACCCTACAGAGTATGGCAGGTAAAACATCATTAACCTTCGGGGGGGGGGGGCGGGGAGAGGAAGTTGGTTCAAAAGAGAAAAAAAAACGCAAACATTTGAAAACTGAACCCCTAAAACTGTTCAAGAGAATTATACAAGCAGTATAGCACAGAAAATAAAAGTGTTCTGGTACAGATACAGGAGGAACAATGTGTCTATAAACACACAAAACAAACATTAAGAAAATAGGCGGGTAAATCATAGTGGTCTTACAGTACACGTATTCCACAGACAGCTTGACTTAAATGTTAGTAAAGAGAATTAATAAATGGAGACAGCTATCAAGTCACTCTGTAGAATTACCACCTCTTAAACCAAGTTAGGATAAACTACATAGCAGTAAACTGTTATCATAGATGCTTTTAAGAGCAAAATCAGGGCTACAACATGCTGGCTGCAAAGGAATCCAAATAAAAGTCAATATCTATTTTATGATGAATTACTAAAATTCCCACAAATCCTCCTTTTCCAATCCCCAACATATTTCAATTTTATTACACTAAAAAAAAAAAAAAAAGCCCACGCTGAATGGTATTTAAGATGTACCACATTGCATTATTGTTTCTGAGACATTAGTAATGCTTCATTTAGACCAAAATGAAGGTCAAAATCTATGACCATATGTTTTTAATCAGCTAAATGCCTACTTTTCACAGGGAAGATTGATGAGTTTTGTGGAGAGACTTAAGTATCAAATATTTATTTTAACAATCAGCATCCACAGAATAAAGCTTCAGAAATGTTCTGAAATGTCTACAAATACTTAAACAAAGGTTTTCCACTCATTTTCTAAATTATAGCTTTGTTTAAAATTTCAAGTATTAGTACATAATTGTTCTTGCTGAGATTGTTTCTCTTGAACTGTATTCCTGAGTAAACCAAATATTACACAATTTTCTTGTATGAAAGTCTGTAATAAAGCAAAGTCACCTCAGCAAAACTGTGAACTTTTTTTCCCCTTACTAACGAAATTTCAATCTGCACAAGCATGCTATTTGAAAACAGAATACACTCATGAGCTAGGGACTCTGCTTTCTAACCATTTGTAGTTGTTTATTTTCCCTTCTCCATCCTGCTATTTTCCAACTTTGGGACCATGTTCATCTCTATAATAGTCTGGCTCACCCTGTTTTCCTCTGTATTCCAAACACCTGCTCTCTAGTTCTCTTCCTCATCAGAAAAAAAGCCACCTTGCCTAATCCTTTCTCAATACACCTAAAATACTTGGGCTTCCGTCTCCAGCAAAACCTGCCTTAGCCCTATTTAAACTCGCTCTTCCCCCACAAATCCTGCACTGCTCATTTTAACCACAGACAAACTTCTTTCAAAATCTTCCTCCTTCCATATGCCACTAGACCCACTCCCAGACTGCCTATGTCCCATTCCTCTAGTGAATGTCTCCCTTCTTGCCACAGCCTAATTTCTCCGTCTGGTCCAGCAGCTGATTAGGCAGCTGCTCTGGGACATCACAGCACATTTTCAGGTTTGGTTCAGCTGCCAGAGCAAAGTCTGAAGGACGATGAATTAAAGGCAGGAGGCATCAGCTTCAGCTAGAGCACAATCTAAATGAAGACCCATGCACTTTGCTTATGCCACACTGCCACAAATTTAAATGAAATGTTGTTCTTCAAAGGGATGCCAGAAAGCAAAGAAGTTTCAGAAGATGGGAGGACTGAGAAACATAAGCCAGACAGAAGTTTCCTGGATGCTTTTTGTTGCTTTTTTCCCAGAACATATTTCACAGAATCCTTCCCTCCCTTCTTTCTGCCTCAAAGTAGGACCTGATTCCTATTTTGGGAGCTCTCGAGTGATGATGTGCTGTGCTACCACTAAGATAACCTAACATCAGTGCATTTTAAGGTCTGCTTCAAGCTCAGCCTGCAGAACTGGGGTCTCCAAAGTACTTAATGGTGCATTAGCAGTGAGTGCTTTATCAGCTCTCCAGTTGCCCTGTTTTTATGCCAGGCTGTTTTACAGTCACTTGTTTATGCACATTTGCAGCAGCATGAAGTTCTCTTCACATGAGACAAAAGCCTGACAAAGAAAGTCTATACACCTATAACAGTGCATGAATGCTTTAAATCACAGTCAGACACTAGTTGTTCTGCTTTCCTACTAGAGACACTGATTTTGGCATAAACATTTTCTAATTTAGTATCTGTTTTTGTCTGCTTCAACATTTTCTCTGTGAACAAGAATTCCTGCATTTCAGCCTCAGGAGTGCCTGCAGAATTAGCTCTTAAAAGCAAGAAAGCCTATAAGCTGAACCCAAAGGAAAAGAAACATTGTTTATTAGTTGTATTGGTTATTGATGTTTCCATTTGTCCCTTTACAAGACCTAAAGGAGGCTGGGTCATTCTCTCTCATTTATGTCATCAAACCACTGTCTATTATGCTCTATTGCTGTTTGCTTCCAAAAAGGGCAGTTCTGCTCCTTTCTGCTTTACACAGTTGCACTATTCCTGGCATTTCTCTGACACGACAATGAACCAGTCCAGGGAGCCAGGGCAGCAAATGCTACCCTCTCCCCACTACCATGAATAGCTTTCTGCCAAGTTATTTCTCAGACTGGACTCATCACAGAGTCAGATAAGCACTACCACTGGAACTGGGAATACACAGCTGGGGAAACAGAACTGCTCTTTTTGGCCACAGCAAGTCATTAGATTTTTAAAAGCTCATATTTTTGAAATGTCTTTCCCATTTTTAAGGACTCAAGCCACCCTAATGATTCCTACAGAATTTGCTTTTTTTTTTTTTTTTTTTTTTGTAACAGATAGAAGGTGAGTTGGGATGATGTTGATCTCCTGCCTTGCAAGTGCCAGAGATGATAAACAGAATTTTCAGCAACATTCACAAAAAAGTTTAACAGATGTAAAAACCAACCAACCAAAAAACATTTCAAGAATTGACACTGTGTTTTACAGAGTGTACTTGTTTGGGGTATGAAAATAATATTTCTGTACTTCACTAGTACACTATGACTGCACTTGAAAACATATACCTAGGTGTCTACTTCTTACTCCAATCTGAAATACCTTCTGGGTCACTGAAAAAATACTACTATGAATGCACACTTAGTGATGATAAAAACAAAAAAACTAGTTGTATCTTGGTGCATGTAGCTGCTATGGAATCCTCTCTTCATAAAACTGGGTATTGTATTGCTTCATACAAGAAACGAAAACACCTTTAAAAGTCATCCACCCACAGATCTGACCTTTTTTTTTTTTAAAATCAGGATTTTTATTTATTTATTTTTTTAAACAACATATCACTCAACCTCCCCCCAGTTTCCTCAATTTTCAGCACAGTCTTCCGCAAATTAATGTGTTTTTATATGGGTCTGTAGTTTAGAAAGTAAAACAAAGAAAACCTCTTATAAAATTTACGTCTCTAGCAATGTAAAAGTAGGGGGCAAAATTACAGACCAATGATGTCAAAAGCAGAAATCCAGTGAAGTTCCATAGGGCCATCATTTTGCATTGCTTAAACATATGCAACAGATATGCGTACGTACATACACACACAAACACACACACACACACACAGAAAGTAAGTCTCCAACTGAATCGGAATATGGAGATGCCTTATAATTATAGCAGAAGAAACTTAAGGTAAACCAAAATTCTCTTGCTAGCAAGTTACCTGAAAGTATTTGTTGGTATAATCACATCCTTCTTGCAAGCACTTTAAATCTTCTTTCTGCAAGTGGCTTGGTAGTGGAGTCTCAGATTCTCCTTTAATGATCTTCAGCAACTGAACAGGCATTGCTGCTTTCTCTAAACAAAAAAGAAAAAGAAAGTCCTGAAATTACCCAGCTTGTTCCAATAAAGAGTTACTAGAAGTTGCAATTTTACTCAAAAGGGGATGTCTATTTCATCACAAAAGAGTTTAACTACTCGAGACTAAAAACTTTCATAGGCTTTGGTCTCATATCTTAGTACCACGAACAGAAAGAAGAGAGAAAGTAACATGCGCTTGGAGATAGACCTCCACTCAAACTACTTTATTTTGCAAACATTCCATCACACTTTAAAAGGCAACAAAATACTACATTATACATGATTAAAAACAATTGATGAAACAAAGAGTAATGTAAGTAGTGTGAATATTATGTACAGAAATGAATATAAAAAAGAAAAACTGAGCAAATACTTTAAATGACAAAGCCAAAGCAGAATTTTGTATGTCCTTCCCAGAAGTTTCTTGCCAAGTGAAATCTTAAAGTACAACTAGAGCTGAATCAGAGTGCAGCATATAAACAATATGGAGAAAAGGAAGCAGAGATGACACATGAAGCAAGTCTCTGACTTCTGAACTGGTCTGTGCACTAGTCAAAGTTTCCTCATCCTTCCTCCAATCCCAACAAAAAAAGAAAAAAGATTTAATATCTGAAAATACCTAAGATACTGCATGTTAACTAACTAAACTTACCACTCATTTCCAAGGAAGACTGTGAAAGCACTAACCAGAAGGCTGTAAAAGAGCCTTAAGATAATGAAAGTTGTTAACAAAGCCAGTCACCCAGCAGAATCCTGGAGCTGAGGACTCCTATCCATACTGCTGCCCACATCACAGATGGGCTGCCTTGACAGATGTTATTTGCCCAATACTGAGCCCAATGTCTGAAGCAGTGACATGTGGCATTAGTTGCACCACCCTCCGCAGATCTCCAGAAACACATGCTGGGGCTCTTTGAGGGCACCTGCTGCATTTGGAATAACAGTTCCTAAAGGAGGAATATAGTCAACATGGCCCTGTATGCCAACCCCCACTTCAAAAGTAAGACTCATCTTACATTCAAGGCTAGTTTGCATCTAGCTTATCATATCAGCCAGTATATATTTTTCCTCATAATAAAGAGCCTACCCTCTAACCATAGGATGGGGTAAACAGTGTTAACATTAAGCTGTTCTCTATAGGACAGTCTGGCTGCATCAAAGAAAAATATCTCCCATATTAACATAAGATGAACATATACTGCTTATACAGAGATTACTTCATATGCTGATCAATATTTTAAAAGAAAAAAGTAATAAAAAAGATAGGCACATACAAATGCTAAACACTGAATGATCTGGGGGGGGGAAAAAAAAAAGAGAGACTGTGGTGTCCACTGTTCTAACAGTGCTAACAGTCAGTGAAATAGGTTCTTGCTGACAACATTGTTATTATCATGAAAAGGCAGGAGAGGAACAGGAGTCTGTTATAGTGAAGTTACACAAACGAGAAATGCAAGAAAATGATCTACATATAAGCAGTTATTGCTATATTTTCTCATTACATGGTCATCTCATTCTTTTGGGACCTGAGGAGCTTTTTTTTGCTTTATTTTTTTTAAGTTTTTTATTTTAATCTACAGAAAAGTAACAGTATTAATCTTCTGGTTTTAGTAATTTTTAATAAACTAAACAAAAAATGCTTTCTAGTTTCTAAAATCCCATCTGACAGGGTTACAGCCATAGTTCTAATTTCAGAAAGAGTTTTAGAAATCTGTATATGACAGCGGGAAAAAAAAATGTTTCTTATACTTTGGGAAGAAACAAAAACTTCATACTTTACTAAGTGAAAACTTAAACTATGTTTTTATTTCAGTTCAGAAGAAGTGCTTTTTCAGTGCTAGAGAGACTGAATCCTTACAAAGTATTCAGTTACAATTAAAGCATGAATGGAAAGCCATGCTAAATGAAAAGACCATTGGATTGAAAGTTGTAAACATAAGTTAATGCATGAAGGTGCAGGCACTTAGTAATATTCTAGAAATACTTCAACAAACAAAGTTCAACAGCAAATCTACCTACAAAATTCTACCTTATTGTCACTCCAAGATAGCTGATTCCACTCATTACATGACTATTTCTCTTATTATGAGTAACTCCTCTTTTTCTCCTTTCCCAGATTGCAAGAAACTGTCTAGCACTTTTATTCTTGTCTGACAGATATTATCAAGAATTCCTTTTCAGTAATGAGAAATCTATAAAATAAAATACTTTCATTCAAGGATCTCTCAGCCAAAACAACTATACTTAAGAGGGCTGGATTTTGCATTTCTCTTATCTTCCAGTTTACATACCTTGACTCAGCTCAACAATGATTCATTAATGAGGAAGGATTTGCTACCAGTTGCTTGTCCAGCTTTTAGTTTGTAATGAACAGGAGCAAATAAAAACTTGGCCATAATATACGTTATTTTTATACCTTTAATCCTTAAAGGGCTAAATAACCTTTCACTAGTGATATCAACTCATTTGTTAACATTTAAGAGCAAAAAAGTGGTAACCAAAACAACCTCTGGTTTCTTAAGCTAGTGTATCTAAGCAACAAAGTATGCATGAAAAAACAAAATACATTCTAGCATATCTGATAAATGTTTCCTCACTTGGGAAAAACATTATTGCCTGACTTGAGGATCTTTTTTTTTTTTTTTAATTGTAACTTAGACTTTGAAAACTTTCCTTCATCTATTCCAAAATAGCAGCAAGAACTCAGAAGACCCAGTAATAGGAGAATAGCAAGGCCACAGTGCCATGCATCTTACCTGCTTACCTTATATATTCCTCTTATATACAATATAAGCCAGAGCGCAACTCATTTTTCCGTAACTTCCTCCCCAGTGTTAATGAAATAAGGAGGTCTTACAACAGAGAAGATACCCACTACTCAAAATACCTTACATTTTGAACAACAGGCATACTTTACCAAATACCAATAAATAAATTTAAGCAGCTGACTACTAAGAAGAGAGATGGCTCAAAAAGTTTGTTACCTGGGATACATGCAGTAAGAATTTATATAGTGACACATAACTGAACAACAATTAGTTACAGAGCCACAAATTAGCAACCTTCAGCTCAGTAATTATCTATGTGTACAATGTTAACTTGTCCCAATTGCAAAGTAGAGCATGTTAGCTTATACCTTAAAAACAAAACAAAACAAAAACCCTTCAAGCCTAATTACATAAGCTTTTGAGAATCTTCTACCTCACAAAGAATTTTACTCTCCTAAAAGCAACACAAAAAAACCCACAAACAATGAAAATAAATATCTGGAATAGATAGCAAAGCAGAGAGCTTCAACGCATCATAAAAAGGTAACTCTTATTTTTATTTATTTATTTATTTATTTTTAACAGGGATGCAACTCAAGTATTATCAAATGCCGGTTACCCAATATTAAACAGTTGAATGCTACATTCCTATTAGGGCTCCCAAATCTCTAATTGAAATCTCAGTAGCCTCCTTCACCACTTCCAATGACCAAAGATCTATAAAAGACATAGTAATATCCACAAAAACTCAGCAGTAAAGGCTTTTAACCAAGTTTAGTTTTGGGTTTCAAGGCTGGCTTTTTGGGAGGATGTGAGGGTGGAGAGGAGAATCAAGGCGTGTCAACTTCATATCTGACATATTTTTCAGTCCTGCCACAACTTCCCCACGTACCTTCACCACAATGAGCTGAGAGCTGAATGAAGTTGCAAGGTATTGATTGTCTATAACCTCTAAAATGTTTCCTATAGGATACACAATAGGACACAGATCAATGGTAGGAGCAGGTAGGAGCAAGTATTTAGTAATCAGTGCTCACTTCCAGCACCCAGTTGACTGGGGAATAAAACCTGACATCTTGAGGGTTTGAAAGTTTTAACAAATAGCACTGAAGTTGCATGATTACTGGGCATGTCAAACCTCTCAAGTTGCCAATGTTAAGAGACCTACCACTGTTTGAGTTATTACAGCTATTTCAATAGCTCAGTTAATGGATATCTGTGTTAAAACAGGTATTTTACTACAGACTGAAGTCTTGATGAGAACCACACTGAGTTTCCTGTTATTCTTCTACACAACTTAATTTCTATTACTTATTTCTTGTCTTAATTTATTAAATTAAAATAGGACTAGGACTGCGAAGTCAAGCATAACATTCAGAAATGTTAAAAGCAAAATGCTGTTAAAGCTTGACTTCTCATTTGTACACTTACTTGGATGAGAGTTTCGACTGAATTTCTCGTTATGCAGTGCACTAGAAAGATGGTAATCTGGAAATAAATTCTCATTAAATCAGGTAACTCAATTTTAATCGGACTACCTAGCTTTTGTTTTCTGGGAGCAATATTTGCAGAACAGCTCAGTGCTAATGCATGTTAATGTCAATGAAAACTGAATCCTGCATAAACCACTATAAAGAAAATAAATACAAAACAAAAATAAAGGCCAAATTAATGTCATAGTAGTGGCCTAGATTAAACGTGCATTTTTTTCATTGATGTCTTTGGAACAGGATCTCATCTTTCAGACTTGTAGGGACGAATTAAGGTTTATTATACATTGCAATATTAAAGTTGAAGAAAAAAAAGAGGAAAAAAAAACACTCAAGAGAAAATTGCTAACTGCATATCTGGACCAGGATTTTGATGGCCTACATTAAATGAGGCTGAAGTCTACACAGTCTAAGTGAAGAGAATAAGAATGTGTAATTTCTACTCATGCCAGTATATGTCTGCTGAATTATTTTCTGTTCATTCTATTATTTCTTTATTATTATATTGATATTATTCATTATTTGCTGTAAGAATTAATAAAACATCCTTTCTGAAGTTACAAGAAGATACTTAAGCATAGGTAAGTCTGACTAATGCTGTCAGCTAAGCACAGTTGAACACATCTACATTTCACAAAATAAAAGGCTGCTTTTTTTGTTTTGTTTTGTTTTTTTTAGAAGAGACATGTGCAAACCAATTAAAAGAAAACAAAGACTAATTAAAAAAAAAATCAAGCTGCTAGATCTATGGCAAGTCTAAAATCATGGAACGACCAAGCAGTTAGAAACTGACAAGTGGAAATATGTGTTTATTTTTACATTAGGTCAAAACTGACCTAACATTTTGAAAAGATGCAAGTATTCTATTTTTAATCTTAACCTTACTTGAAGGTAAGCAAACCAAGTTTGCACAGAAAATAACCACAATGTGCCATCATACTAAAATAAGATAAGGTAATTGACTAGGTGAGCCTTAAACACTATCTTTTCATTGTATTAACAGAAATTGCACATGCCCTTGTGCTCCACAGTAACACATGCCATGAAATTTAAAAACTGAATTAATGTTTTCTCCTTCAAAGATGACCTTAGGAAAGCAAGAAGGGAATCTAGGGTGAAGAACTCTAAAATGTATCTGAAGTTGCATTTATGTGCAAGTATTTTTCAGTAACACCTGTTTAGAGATATCACATAGCAACTGAGACAGAGCTCTGGTTTAAATTTATCAAAGACCACTGAGAAAGGAGTAAGCATAAGGCATGACTGTTGTTATGCATGCAATTAAGAGGTAGGACACCAGATTTAGGTTTTAATTTCTACTTCAGCTGAAGGAAGAGCAAATGCCATAAATGCCACATGCAAAGTCTCTTACATCTCTGTTTACTGCTCTAACTAGTGAGCTATTAGTCAGTAGTTATATAGAATTCCTTACATTATAAAACACCACTTAACTGAACTTAAGGGTAAATGCCAAAACAATGCAGGTATCTGAATGCTTTCAAACATGAACCAAGACAGCATTGTCATTAGCTTACTAGGATTTCAAGCCTCTAGTGCAAAGGCAACTAGAAGTCTTGCAAAACTTTTCAGTTGAAAATACCCACTTCACACTATATTCCAGGGAGGTGGAGCAGCTGATCTATTCCAGCTAGAAACAATTGAGTAAACACCTTCAAAATTAATCAGCAACACTGCTTCAGCCAGCAACATTATAGGAAGCTACACATATTTCCAACACAATCAACTCTTACTTCTGTACCCCAAGATAACTGAGCAACTAAACACACTTCTCTTTTTTTCTCCACAAAGATATTTAACAGCAAGATGCATTTTGTTATGATTTGAAGATCACTGCTAAATCAAAAGAAAGAGAGGAACTTAGGTTTAAAAACTCATCTCTTTGAGATGACTACCCTCAAATTCTACAGTTTTCATTTAAGAAAGGCCATCATTGATTATTTCAGTGGGACAAATGTTCTACACGTGCCTTCGAGGTTACAAAGGAAGGAGTTCTACATAAGCTGATGCAGTAGGTCCTGCCCATGCTTGCAATCAGGCAGCTCTTGGGGGACCATAACTATGGGTTTTGCACAAAATCGAAATTCCAGTGCGCAAAGCATTTCCAGATTGCTGTTAAGCCACATATAAAAAAACCCAAAACACTGATTTCAAATTCCCTGCAAACAAAACTCAAAAGATAAGTTCTGAATTGTTCACAATGTTATAGCATGGAAAAGTAGGAATACTATCCTTTTTTCAATCCAACGTTAAAAAAATAACCTATGCACAAAAAAAGTGAAAAAAGATCACTCCAAATAAAAAAAAACTCAACAAAGTATTCTGTTTGCATTCTAATAGAATGTCATCACCATCTTGATTTTCAAGTAAGTTTTGGTGCAAATAACATGATTTCATAAAGTTTTATTTTGTTGTTATTTTTTAAAGAACAGTATTCCCCCATAGAAAATGCCTCTGGCAGGTATTAACAGAAGTTCTGTACTCTAAACTAAACCACCACTAGGTCATTACAGTGTATCTTATCTAAAAAGACAAAACAAGATGCTTTTCCCCCCCCGCACATGAATTATCATGTAAACATAGCCACATTTATAAAACTTCAGTCTACACAAACTAGAAATTACATTCAAACTTCTAAGCTTGAGTCTAGCACAGCTTACAGTAACTTTTAAAAATGTAAATTAAAAAAAAAAATCACATCATCAAGAAATATTTGGTCAGAAACCAGTATAAGATGTACCTACAAGTAAATGCACCTGACACAAGTGAACACAGTGATTGTATTCTGGATATTATCTGTAAATTTGGTAAGTGGCTTGCATGTTACACTACTTGCCTACTGTATACTTCCACAATTTAGGAAATCCATATAAATAACAGAGTTAGAAATAAGATTTTTTTCAGATCTTAAACTTCTGTAGATAGGAAAAATCAGGTCATGTATCTTTAAATTCTAACCACCAAAGCTCCCAGATTTTGGTTCTCAGCAATTAAAAATCAAAGACATGGGTATCCAGCTCTGAGAGCTGCAAGACCAAATTTTCCAAAAAAGATACAACATTGGCTTCCCAGGCAGACATCTTTAGTGCTCTCCCTGGTGTTTACAGCTTTCCTGAATAGCAGCTAAGTGAAAATAACAAGTCTGTCAAGTATCTCTGCTGTTCTCAAAGGGTGACTGCATAAAACTGACAAGAATCATTCCAATTTCATTCTGCTGATCAAGTCTGTAAGTGGCATAAATGGAGCTATTCATAGGGGATGCTGGCATAAAAACAAGGAGCCTGCAAGAAAGGTAGACAGCATCATGGAACACTGCTTGAATAGCAGAAAGAGAGGCTGGGAGCACAACACGCACAGTGGAAGGAAGAGAAGGTCTCTGAAGGCAGGGGGACCTACAACACTTTGGTTTCCAATAGCTGAGAGTGACAAGAACATGGAGAGTCTGACCAAAAAGCTTAATAATTTTAGTAATGAAAGAATTACATGAAAGATTATTCCTTCTGTAAGAACCCCAAAATAACACCCTGGGAGAAGAGAAAGCAATATATACCACTTGCCTAAGCAAGTGAAATATAAGACTGAGGATGGCTATGGGCCCTGAAATTGTCTGCTGCTCTGCCTTAAACTTGATTCTCCATCTACTAATTTTCTAGACTTTTAAGTTTCTAACAGTGGAACAGTCTACTGCAGTCCACTAGAGAACCACAGAAATGTTTGGCAACAGTGCTGTCCTTACTGTCTGGGGAAAATTAACATGTACTCTAAAACCATTAAAGCCATCTTAAACCACAGTTCACCAGAAAACAATTTGCCTATACTGGGAACATTTTAGCAGTGCAAAACTTTTTATTAGCTATGACAGAGGTTTCAATTTGATTTCCTGGTAGAACTGGGGATCACTCCACATACATTCTGAACACGCAAGTTGCTGAATTCTTATAGCCAATGATTAGTTTTAACAGGATTCAAATTAGATCTGCTATACGAGTCATTTTCTTTTTGAGAAGGGAGAATGTCTGGGATTCAATGAAGAGCAACTGAACTTTCATAGATGATGTCAAATCAGAAAGACGACTCAGTTCACTGGCAGTGGAATGATGACCCATAGGTCTCGTATATTTAAGGACAAACAAGGAAGGACCGAGTAATATAAGGAAAAAAGGATATTTAAAGGTAGTCACATTTAAAGTCTTGTTTCCTCCCACCACTTCTCCTCCCCCCATCAAGAGAAACAAGCATTTGTTGGAAAAGAGGACAAGGAGACTATAAAACAAGACTTTTTCCCCTTTGCCTTTTTTCCCTGAATAGGTCCATCATATTTGTCTTCCATGTCTAGTTCTCTGAAATATCATGATTTTGCCATCCCCTTCAGTGACAATTCATCAAAATACATATAAAAAAAAAATCAAATTGAGCTCCTAATAGTACCATAAATTATAAATAATAAGCTGAAAGGCAAGTTTTACCATTTTTAGTTCATTGTGCAAAAAATTCAGAAGATAAATGAAGTACAGTACAGCTACATTGTAAACAGAGGAAGTTTGAAGCATTCAATTGCCCTTAATTCTGAAAAGAACAAGGCTGAAAAATAAGCATATTAATAACCTCTATCTTGGCACCAGAATTAACTTCAAGGGGAAAGAAGTTATCAGCAGTTGGATTCACTTTTCTAGTATGGCTTATCATAATAGTACCTCAGTCCAGTGCACAGGAAAGCAAACAGTTAACAGCTTTTCATCCACATTACTCTGATCCACTCAATATTCTAGCCTTTCCTGTTCAAACCAAAGATACACAATATTGTGTCCTAACCTTTGCTATCACGACAACTAACGGACAAGAAAAAGCTTTTAGGCAGGCAGGAGTATTCTAAATGTGTTTTTTCTGACAATTGACTACTGCAATCTCCATTCCTCTGAAGGGTGTTACAGAATGTAATTTTTTTTCAAGCAACTAGGAAGAAATTAGCTATGGAGGAGAAAAAAAAAAGAAATCTAAAGAAGTGAGAGATAAGTTGGGAAGATTACTTCTTTCTCGATAATCAGGAAATAATTCAGTGATACATTAATGCCATAAAGGTGATTAATGCCATTTTGGGGCAAGGAGGCTGTAGCAGTCAGACACAGGAGGAGATTCCATATCCATAAAAGCAGGTGCTACTTGCAGAGAAGTACATAAAGCCATTCTCCAAAACAGAGAGAATCTCTGGAGGAAACCTTGCCAAAACATCCCAAAGAATGAAAAAACAGCCATCAGCATATATCAATATGGTCAGTCAATATGGTAGATTTCTGAAGCTCCTATAAACAAATGTATTAGTCAATGTAATATCTGGGGTTATGAAAAAAATAAAACAACTCTCAATTAGATAATGCTTCACTTTAAAAGCACACACAAATGTAGACACACCCATGCACTCATATTAATATAGATTCTGTTCAATTTTCTCATTAAAAAAATGAACATTTACACCACTAAATAAGACAGTAAGCACAAAACTACAATTTAAGCTGATCCCACAAGCAGTGACAAGATTAGTCTTCATCTTAATGAAAGCAATAGGACTATTCATGAAGAACAAAGTATGTAGTTTAAAAATTTTAGAATACAATCCAGTATTGTAACCTGTGATCTCTTTGAGAATCCTAAGGAGGGGAAACACCACATCAATTAACTAAGACAGAAAGAGAAACTAAGACAGCAGTGTGACTCGTTTTGCTCCCTTAAGTACAAGCCTTCAGCTTGCTGCTGATACAGGTCTCCTGGTCCATATCTTTTGACCACAAACCTAAACATCCTAACGCTAATAAGGCTGCTGGTACTTACAGATCCTTTCATAAATATACACTTAGAAGTCTCAAAAAAAAAAAAAAAGAGAGAGAGGCACACACACACAATATCAGACTCCTTTACCTTGGCTTATTAAACTTAGAATTTACTAATTGGAGATGCGGCAGAAGAGGCCGTAACTTCACATAATGTTATCAGATGGGGAAAGCTCTGAATGAACCCTTACACTGCCTCATATCACCACACAATTTCAGTGTGAGAAAGCAGCCACTCACTGCAAAACGAGGTCTGTACCTCAGGAGGACAGTGATGCAGAGCAGATCCTTTCTGGATGTGAATTGCAGTTACTTCAGACAGTCTCTACAGCAATTGCAAGAAGCTGAAATCTTTAAAAGCAAGAGCTTACATATATTAGCTTAGATGTATTAACAATACTACTACTACTACTAATAGTAATAATAATGTCTACTCAGTGCCTGCACAGAGCTCAAACAGCAGTACTACGAGAGAAAGACACTTTCGCCCTCTGAGGCACCGTCTGCCACAGCAGGGGCTCAGTCTCCCCTGCAGACGGTGCGCAGGGCGGCGGCAGGGCAGGGAGAGGGGCGCAGGGGACTCCAGGCTGCACACTGGCTGGCAAGCCCGGGCAGACGCCAGCTGGCCAGCGCGGCAGCGGCCCAGGCTCCAGGCAGAGGCGGCCGGACACCTCCGGGCTGCAAAAGCCCTTCTTCCGCTGCCGGGCCGCCCTCCCTCCCCTCAGCCCTGCCGCCCCTTGCTCCCGCACAGGTCCCACCCCGCTGCGCCGGGACCCGGCCCGCCGGTACCTCTCTCCGGGCGCCGAGGGGAAAAGCCGCCGCGGCGCCGCCGCCACCCCACTTCCGCCCGCACCGCGCGCCCGCGGCCCACAGAGCATGCCCGGAGGGCCTGCGCATGCGCAGTGGCAGGCGCGCCCCTCCGCCGGCGGGCGGTGCGGGCATGCGCAGTGCGTGGGCGGGACGGAGCGGCAAGGGCGCCGGGCTGGGGTGGGCAGCGCTGGGAGCGGCGGGAGCGCGGTTGTCCCTTCGGCGGGGTTGGGCGGGAGGACAGCGCGGGTCTGCGAGCCGCCCCTCGGGCAGCAGCCCCCTTGTCTGGGACGGCCTCCCTGCGGGCCGCGGAGGGAGGCGGAGCGCCAGGGCGGGAGCGCCCGCGAACCGGGTCGCCGCGGCCGCCGCCGGCACTTGCGGAGGTTGCAGGGGCTGGGGGAAAGCGCTGCTGGCTGCTGCGGAGGGTTTTGTCGCTTAGATGTCTTGAGGCAACAGGCCAGGCGCTGAAACAGCCGTTGGCGATTGTCAGAGGGTCTCTCAGGCTTGATGGGGTTTGGTGGAGCACGCTGACGTGCGCCAAAGTCTTGTTTGCGTTGTGCGCCAGGCCAAAATCCTAGCACGCGTGGCACAGCATCGCAGCGGCAAAGCCTCCTCTTCGGGGATTTCGGCTTCCTGACTCCAGTACCTCAGAGACGTGTCTCCTGCCAGCCGGCTCTCCATCTCTCTGCTTTCTCATTTCTGCAGTCCGTGCTATGTGGGACAGACTATGTTTCTCATTGCTATGTTTCTCATTGCTTAGTGATGTTTAACAAGATGTTCACACGGGAAATCATTTTTCCCTTCCCTACCTTTGAATCTTTTATTTCCCACCCCCATTTTGAAGCTGTATTAGTTAAGTCTCTGAGGTGTTTTAGTTATACTTTGTATTATGACTCAAAAATTGGAACTTAAATACATCTGTGTTCAGGAGTCATCTGGAGAGGGATTCACTGGCATTTGTGCCTCTTTGTCATTGTCATTGTTGACAGCCTATTCTGAAACAGGTTTCTTTAGATTGTCACTGTTCTCAATGAATTTTAATCACATACCTTCCATTGGGCATTAGTATAGTGTGCTTCGTTAGAAGCAAAAATAATATTAAAACCTTGTTATACAAGCATGATAAAAATAGACCACCATCTTGTTTTGCATTTGCATTGCTTGTTTTCACTCTATGGAAAAGAAAACCACTGTGTTTAATAGTACTGAGTCTTTCCAGATTGCTTATAGTCCTCTGTTTTTGTCAAGTTACCTTGAAAGTAAAAGCCCTTCCTGTTCTCTCTGTATTGCAAATTAGAGTTGACTGGATGAAGAATTTCCATGCAATTTTTTATGTCCCAGTTCAATTATGGAAGGCTAAAAATTCCATTTTTTTCAGAAACATTTTGGTGCATCCCAGACAAAGTAGATTCTCTATCTGTCTGTTGAGCTGAAGACCATATAATTGGTCTCTTGCAAATAGAGGGGAAGACAGAGTAAGATGGAACTGGTAGCATGCCCAGTAGCCTGGAGGACTAATGATCTGGCCATCTGGAGACATCTGTGAAGTAGAAGGCCAACTATCCTGTCAGAGTAGGTGACAAGATTGGTGTGACTTACAGTTTTTTATAATATCAATTCAAGCCTAGATGAATCTGAGTTTTATATGCGCCATCCTATAAACAATCAATAGAGACAAAGGAAAGCGAAGCTGTATATAAGTAGAATCTTACTAAAAGAAGATAGATTCTGTGTCGCTTGTGTCAACAGAACAGTTGTTGGGTCTGTTGTAAATTTAACCTGAAATCTGATTTTCCTGAATTTTTAAGACACTCTTGTTTTTTTTTAATGATAGTCATCTTCCTCTTCAGTTATTCACATATCTTCAAAAATTATGCAGTTGCTGCCAATAGAATATATGAGAAATCAGATGAACAGTCAATATGAGAAGTTAGATGAACAGTATATTAAATTATATTAAATTAGAAAGTAATTTTTATGTTCTGGTAAGAATGTAGAGTATGTTCTCATGTTAGTAGCAGTAATCATAAAATGTGCTGAAGTTACCAGTATCATAGTAGAAAATAATACCTCTGCAGAGGAAAAAAGAAATCCAGAGTGCAGTTCTTGACATTGGTTTGCTGTGTGGCTTTCAATAAGCCATACCAAAGTTTTCACTAGTAAATGAAACTTCATAAATAAATAGTAATACGGCAGCCTTATCATTTCTTGAACTTGTGCATTGAAAGGTGGGTTTGCTAAAAGAGTCCACAGGTAACTGATGCCTGTGCTTCTAACCAGTTAAGAATTCCTGAAAGTCCCCAATACAATTGAAATGCTGATTCCACTGAAAATAATGAAAAACTCTCCATTCACTTCCGCAAGTCCAGAACTTCACCCTGCGTCTCCAAAATATATATAACAAAAGACATCGAATCAAAGCTTTCAGAAATAGAAGCCTTATATTCATAGGTAGTCATAGGAACTCCTGAAGACTATTGTCTTAATGAGACAAGCAGCTAAATACTGGTTTAGGAAACTAACTTTGAGCTCATAGTTTTTCTAATTTTTGGAGCTAGTTGAAAATATTGGGCAAGATTTTCAAATGTGTTTTGAAAAATATGTTGTTACAGTGACAGTCAAGTCCGTAAGCAATTTTGAAAATTCTAACTGTCCAGCCTTATTTTTTTCAAAACATCTTAGTAGACAATAGCAAGAGACTTGTCCTATAGGAATACAGGCTACTTCCATAATAACAGCTGTCTCTGTATAATGTTTTCAAAGTTCAGCATAAGACATTTCATACGCCACTGGCACAATGTTAAATGTAAAATATATGGTCAGGAGATTGTAAATGAGATTATAAATAATGCAGCACTCAGAAAAAACAGCCATTTCATATGAGAGCTATTGTAAAAGAGTAAAATATGTCAAACTATTTCCCAATACCTCCACAAGTAAATGCAACCCATTTTTGCTCCTTTAACTCTGCATAACAGCACTTGATTTTTTTAGTAGATTTTTATGGACACAAACCAAATTCATTCAGTTATGAGGCAGAGATCTTTTGCAGTACATCTGAAATAATCTGTTACCTGTTTGACCTGATATGGTAATAGAAATTAAAAATCTAGTTTATAAAAATTACTAAAATGATGACTGTTTGATAATTTCTAGATGTTTTCCAAGAATGCATTTTGACTAATTGTATCTTTCTAAACACAGTTCATGTACAGCAAATCAAAAGGGAATCATATGGCTGTAGTGTGTTTCTCACTACAAAACACAGTACCTAAATGATTTTCCTGCTGTAAAGGACAGTCAGATTCATGAGCTTTTGTTATCACTGCTTGCAAGCCTGAAATGCAGAGGTCAGAATTAAAGTCTTGTGAAATAAGTATATAAGAATTACTAAAATTGCTAAAATAAGTAATTCTTTATATTACATTAGGCTTCTATACTTGGCTGAAACTCACTTATAAAGTAGCTTATGTGGATGTAAAAACAAGTAGAACATACATTCAAGGTGTATTTAATGGTTATGGTAATTTAAGGAGCAGGATTTTTAAAGAAGGATAGCATCTTTTGTTAGACCAAGTGATATAAGTTATGGATTGTATATGTGATATGATAGCTATGGAACACTTTCACAGACCATTGCTAGTATTTCGGTAGCACTCTTACAGAGCAGAATCATGATATGGCCTGGACCTGGCCAGAAGAAGCCAGGTCCCATACCTTATTAATGAAGTAGTGTGTGAAGAAAGACTCATTCTGAGCAGGTGACAATTTTCCCCATTATCTAGGGGATAAGGAAAAAATGGGAGAAGATCCAGGAAAAAGCAAGAGCCTGAATTTAGGCAGGGATATGAAGAAAGTCTCTGCTACTGTGATATGATTCTGCTTGTGGCAATTCCATGGTTTTTTTCCCATTATTAAATCTGCTTCTTTGTTTGAAATGAGGCATTTTTCCTTTCTAAATTTAATGCACTCATTAAGTATGCTTTCTCTGTGGTTGTGTTCTTAACTAATTTATCAATAGCATTTTATTTTCTAATGGTGTAGCCACCCAAAAGCCTTCTGTAGAAATGAACAATACTAGATCTTTTTTATTCTATATTTCAAGTGAAATGCTTCCTAGCTCTAAGAATGTAGAAATGTTGCTCTTTATCTAAAACCTTATCTGTTTGACTAGCTACAGAAGTTTGTGCTTCCTTCATTGATGCTTATAGGCTTATATGGCTAGGAAAGCTACTACAAAAATAAATATAACTTATATAATTTCCCACTAAGTTAATGTGTTAGTATGACGCATATCCTTGGAGTAGAATAATGGAAAAAAAAAAAGAGCAACACTTCAGAGGCAATGTATCTTTTCTTTCACTGCAAACACAGAAATAAAAACAGCTTTAAGAAGTTTCTGTGAGAAAAATGCAGCATTCATATGTACAAGGTAATTAAAATCAAAATGGCATCACTGCAGTGTTTAATCTTTTCAATGCTTGTATTTAATTGCGGAGCATTTTTTTGTATGTCACATTTATTGTGTGTGAATTTTGGTAAGTGCACTTCAGTCATACATAACAGCAGACAAGAACCTACGCAAATATTTTCAAGGAAGTTCCTTGAAAGAGCTTATTAAGGGGTGAAATTGTGTGAGCACAGATAAACAGAACAATTTGTGTAAGAGCTATTTAAGTATTACCAATAACCTAGTAAAATGTTTCTTGCACTATTATTTTCCTTAACTGACCCAATTCCTTTTTTATGATATAGACTAAAACTGGGGACATTTTCCTCATTTTCAATAGAATTGTTTAAAAAACAGTTTATTTGGAAAATTCAAGTTCTTCAGGTTCAAAAGTGATCGTCTAACTATGGTTATTATCACTAGCATCATTGTCCTCACTGTGGAATCTGTAGATAAAATCACACACAGGCGCAGAATGGTTGAGGTTGGAAGAGACCTCTGGAGATCATCTAGTCCAACCTCCCTGCTCAAGCAGGATCATCTGTTGCACGTTACTCAGGACCCTATCCAGATGGCTTTTGAATATCTCCAAGGATGGAGACTCCACCATCTCTCTGGGCAACCTGTTCCAGTGCTCTGTCACCCTCACAGAAAAGAAGTTTTTCCTCATGTTCAGATGGAACTTCCTGTGTTTCAGTTTGTGCCTGTTGCCTCGCGTCCTGTCACTGGGCACCACTGAAGAGAGTCTGGCCCCATCCTCTCTGCACCTTCCCTTCAGATACTTACACACGTTGAGAAGATCCCCCCTCAGTCTTCTCTTCTCCAGGCTGAACAGTCCCAGCTCTCTCAGCCTTTCCTTATACGAGAGATGCTCCAGTCCCTTTTGGCTTTCAATAAGATAAAAGGAAAACTAAATGAAAACTAAGTAAGCAAAGGAGGGAAAAGAGCTATAGCTCAGGTAGAATCACATTATCACTGATCACTTCTACCTTCTATGAGGTATCCTAAATGTTTTCTAAGATACCCTTAGTTCAGGTTTTAACTCAAGGGGCCTTAAGTAGTTTTGGGTACTCTGAAGTTAAAGCAATTCATTGAGCAGCCAGTGTTCTTAGCCTTTTTAGTTTCAGGGTTCTGTGAAAAACTGAACAGAAATTGTTCCATCATGAATGATGGACTCTCTTACTTTAAAACTTATAACTTTAAAGATGTTTGTCTTTAATCTTCAAATGTGTTTGTTTCCTTTCTTAAGCTAGATGATAAATCTTGAGGCTTCTGTATTACTGAAAAGTAGAAACTCACACTATAGTAACATGGTAAACATATACTTTTTTACATTTGGAAACAGCTTGAACATTCAAACAGGTATAAAGTACACCTTTTGGTCTTTGCCCATGATTTCAATGAAAAAGTTTCCCTCAGCAACTGAATAAGGAAAAAACAGGAAAGACTTCTGACTTCTGTGATAGCATTTGATAAAACGATTCAGTGATGATTTTACTCATCTTTACTTCCAGATTTTGTTTAACTCAAGAGTGCTTGTGATTTCATCCATTACTGGCCACATTTTGCTGAGTGTGCCTGTGTGGTACTCAGTGTCTAATATTCTTACGGACTTAAGGGGACTTACAACCACCTGGAATTTTGCAGAAATAAGGATTCTTCAACTTTGTTAAGACCTTATTCAGCAGACTGCTGAGATCTTTTGAGAGACCCTGCATGAGCTCAATTTGCATTACAGTATCAGAACAGATATTCAGGACCTCTCAAATGTGTTAAGTGTCTTCAGAATTAAGAGAGTGTGCAGGAAAGCTCTTACAAGCTTGGCAATGGAGTTATTGCCTTGGTATCCAAAATAGAGCACTCCTAGGAAGCATGGTAATCTGAAGAAATATTCTTAAATAATATTCTATACTGAGGATGTTGATTCCTTGTTGTAGTACAAAAGCATTTCAACAACCTGAAGAAATGGTCTGAAAAAATAAGATGCAATCAACAGGTACAAGTGAAAGATACTGCACTTAGGTGAAAATAGTTGACTGCATAAATACATGTGGGTAAACAAACAGCTAAGTGTCTGTTCTTTGGAGAAAAAAGGAATGAATCACAAGCTGATCATGAGTCAACCATGCCTTTCTGTTCTGAAAATGAACAATAACCTGTAAGATATATAAAGTAACCTTTCCATTCAAGATCTTTGATAAGCTGGAGAACTGTGTTCAGTTTTCATAAAACTTTAAGAAAAATGTAGGTCATTGGAGAGAGTCCAAAAGAAGGTCAGCAAGAATGACAAAAGGCTTAGAAAACATCCAAAGATGGATGGAAAGACCTGGAGTTATTTAGCCTAAAGACAAGAAAGAGTGTGTTGTTTTCATGTGATCTCACATCATAAAGGTAGCTTCAAAGAAGAAATAATTATTTCTGTGTATCCATGGTAGATAGTAGAAGAAGTAATAAGCTTAAATACCCAAATTAATTAGTAAGATTAGACAGTAGGGAAAACTATCTGACAATAAGAGTGTTGAGGCATGGAATAATTTTCCTGAAATCTGCATTACTGAATGTTTTTTTTTAGATTACATCTAGTTTACCTGGCTGATCTTGCCTCAGAGTGATGGATAGATAAAATGCCTTCTATTTTCCTATGATTCTATAATATTTTATATAATACTTCTACTTACTTTTTTCACTTCTTAAAGCCATATTTTTTTAAGTAGATAGCATTATCCTAAGCTGTTTACACAAACCCAAAGCAATCACTAACCAAGGACAGAAGTCTTTTCATATTTAGACTGTGAATTAAATATTTAGAGTTTGTTACTCTTTGTCTGGCTTAGGAGTTCATTACATTTGACTGAATGTGGTTAATACCTGCTTAAAAGCTGTCATTTAGTTTTATTTCACACCATCTTGCATGATTGTTCATTGTCATGCCACATTAGTTCTTCTTTCCTTTTTCTATATTGACAGTGTTGGTCAATTTTGTGGTTTATGGATTTTAATGTTAGTGGTTTAATGGTCATCTTTTACATATCTCATAAAAAATCTAAAAAGAAATGCTAAATGGTTTCAAAAAATATGTCCTTTAATAATTTGATTAGTAGCAAAAAAACCCCCCTGCAAACAGTGTTTTCTGATATATCATAATTACACACATGTTCAACTAAATTGACTAAAGTTAGGTGCTCAGCTAGGCATCTAATTATTTTGAAAAATTGCAGTTGGATGCTGCATTTGCACAGACTATGGACAAGGGCTTCGGATACTGATTTCTGCATCTTTGTTTTAAGAAAGCAATCAAGCATGAAGAAGCATAGTAGCACACCAAATTTTGGTCTTGCAGCCCTTGCTAACATAAATAATCTTTTCTTTTTTCCTCTTTTTCTTAGAGGAGAATGTCAATAAATTTGCATGGGATTATTAATGTTGATACAATGTATAGCTGTAGAAAGAACATCCAAGATTCTCTCGACATTTTCTAAGAAAATTTTTCCAAGAAGACACATTAGGAAGAGACATATAGATCACATTTGTCACTACCTCCATGAATATGAGGGTTTCTTTGGTAAACAATTTTATACAAATTTTTTGTGTGATTTTATCTGATCACAGGACAACATAACAGATCAAACACTATACGTTCGAGTATGTCTTATCTAATGTGGAACTATCTCTGAAGTAACTAAAACAGTGAGGGTTGCAGGAATTTTAGCTACTCCGTGGCTTAGACAGGTGTATTCTTCAAAACAAGGTTCATTCCTTTTTAAGAGTAGGAACTAAGAGTAGGAACTACTGAGGAGGTCAGCAACATTACCAGAAAGACTTTTATTCATGATACTTCTTCAGACAGAAAAAGAAAAATGAGCTATATCCCATCATCAATCTTTAAAAACTGAATAGAAGCATCAGAAATTTCAAGTTCTATATATTCACATCAACTTTCATCATTCCTCCCTTTCTTCCCAGCCTGGCTCAAGGTTTTTAATTTAAATAAATTATATAGCATATATTTAGTAATGGTATATTAAATAGTATATAAAAAGTTTATAGTTATTAGTCTGACTTATGAGACATTCATCAGACATTGCTATGTATTTAAAGAGAGAATTTATCATTTGTATTGACATCTAGCTCTAGCTCTAAGGCTCTCTCTGGAAGGGCAAATTTTATTATTATTCTTATTTATTATGTGTATTACTGTTGCAAGTAGGAGCTTTATCAGGAGCTAAAACCACATTGTGCCAAAGAGAACAACAGCCACTAACAGTAACAGCATTCAACAAGTGGGAGACAACAGCAGAATACAGGCAGATGAAGAATGACAGGGAGGTAATATGGTCAACCTGATGAGAAGTAGTTTTAACACACCAGCAATTAAGCATTGCCAGGGTCTGCAGTCCAATTTTCCAATGTTATCAGTCCATTTTCCTGTTTGTCTGACAAAAGCCAGTCTCCTCATGTAAGAGGAAGTCAGGAGGGAAAAAAAGCCAGAAGGAATGAAATGTGGTGAAAACAAAAAATGGATAGGATTAAAAAAAAAAAAAAAAAAAAAAAAGGAGCTTAATGGAGAGTATAGGTCATTAACTTCATTGGAGAAATATCCAATAACCATTCTGGAGGATTCAAATATCCTGCAGCTAGTATATTTGGCTAAATGGTATAGGAAATCACAAAATGAGATTGTTTCAAATAAATAAAATGTAATAATCACCTTACAGAATTATTAAACCAGTTACTTTGTAAATGTCTTTAAGCTCTGAAAACACTCCCCATGCCTATTCACTCTGCCATTTAACCCATCTACCAGTCTTCATTGTATTTTCATGAAACTCTTGAGATAAAAATAAAACAAGGAGACAGAGATTCTGTATTCTGTGAGTCAGTGCCTCTGGCCTCTATGGAGAGAGTCTTCTGAACATTTTCATAGGACATTAGTACTGTGATTTGGTACATCTCACAAGTGAGACAATGCAGAGATGACAGTCATGAACATAGGCAAGATAATAGCAAGACATTGATTAATTGGTAATCTGTTTCTTACTCTAAACATAATAATCACTTAAATATAGAATGTCTTCCCACATGATGTCCTTGCAAAACAAAGTATCGCACACTATCCAAAATACTAAAAGTCTTCTTTTCTCATATAAATGTCAGGAATCAGATTGTTTTGTAAATGTTTGTTTTATCAGTACCAACTCAGATAATAACCTGTGGCAGAGTACAGCTTCCATTGATGTCAACCATCTGAGAATTGATTTGGACTCTGTATATAAAGTGGCATTCCAGAAATAGTAGATATTTATGGAAAGCCATGAGCAGTCCTTTTATGAATTGTCTGTCATAGGCATATCCACATGGAAACCCAGAGAAAGGTGATATGAAGAAATAAAAGGGAAAATAAGATAGTCAATGATCAGAACAAGAAAAGAAGAAGGATATGAAAAATATAGGAAAAGATGTGCTCAACTTTTTTTTTTGCTCTGTCAAGACAACTGAAAATCTATACTATCTTCCTTAGGGCATAAAGTAGGATGATTAAAAATTTCAAGAGAGGGGAGACTAACAATTAGGTCTTAGATTTATTGATTACTTAAGCAGAAGTATCCTCACAGTAGACTTTAATATTTTATAAGGCTCACATAAAAGCCAAAAGATGTCAACATTTGGTGGGTCTTGTGAGGCATCAGAGCTCATCAGGTGGGGCTATGAATCTGACTAACATAATGCTTTTCCTTTAAATCAATATAAAAATTATTATACTCTTTTTAAATATTGCTGAAAATTGTTCACAATTTTCCTTCAGGATTTTAAAGCACAGATCTAATATGGGCAATACAGCTTGCCAAGTGTGAACATACATTCTAACCTCAGTTCTTTCTAAGCAGACCCGGCAAGGATAGGAAGGTGAAATTCATCACCACAATTGTAAACTATTTATTTTCAGGTAGATTTCTAATCATAATGAGCAGTAATTGTGCTTATTCCTTTTCAGAAAGACTAGGAAGCTATAAACCTTTTTAAGTTTGAATTTGAATTGTGTGGGCTTGGACTATAAATTCAAATGTTGACCTCAATTCTGAACTCTGCCATGGCAGAAAGTAGGCTGAAATATTTCCCAGGAAATTTCTTGGAAAAGGGAAGCCACATTAGTATACAGTTTTATTTTTCTTTTTGAGTGATTAATCCCTTTAAATAAAAGTGGCCACTATAAAAGAGGGATCTTTTTCTGCTGTAATGATCCTGAAAGGTCTCCCAGATAGTAGTTCTGAGGTGTGTTGGAGTTAAAAGCAGACTAGGTTATGCTTAGATTTGGACATGGGAAGCAGGCAGATGCTTCTCGTTTGTTAAAAGAGAAATTATTTGTTAAAAATAAAGTGCACGCTTAATCTTTGACATTGACCGAAAGGTGGGTGCCATCTAGAATGTGCAGAGGTGGTGATATGAGCAAGGGGTTCAAAGCAGAGGTATAGATATAAGAGATTTTGTAAAAGAAAGGAACATGCTTAGTTGTGAAAAGAAGAGCTAAAATGGAACAGAATTCCAGTTCCAGCAATTCAAGGACAAAGGAAAAAGCTGATTCTTCTACCTTAAAACACTGTTGCTATTCTTCTTCACTAGTGCTCATTGGATTGGACCTTTGCTCATACTTCTGTGGTTGCCTGTTGCAGCTCAGTAGCTAAGCTCAGTACCTCACACAGCTCAGTAGCTGTGTGGCTGCCAAAGTTTGCATGGAATGTTATGCAGATTGTTGAAAGAGTTATTTATACATAGCAAACAGTGCATGTATCATCATAAATTTGAATTAGTGGTCAAAATACCCCATATTCTCAATACAGACCTAAACAAAACTTACTGGTATTTAGCTGTGTATCCTTGGGGTCCTGATGGACAGCAAGTTGAACATGAGTTAGCAAAGTGCCCTTGCGGCGAAGAAGGCCAAGAGCATCCTGGTCTGCCTTAGGAAGAGTGTTGCCAGGAGGTCAAGGGAGCTGATCCTTCCCCTCTGCTCAATACTGGTGCGATCACACCTGGAGTGCTGTGTCCAGTCCTGGGCTCCCCAGTGCAAGAGAGACATGGACAGACTGGAGCAAGCCTAGTGAAGGGTCATGAAGGTGATTAAGGGACTGCAGCGTCTGTCATACAAGGAGAGACTGAGAGAGCTGGTACTGTTTAGCCTAGAGAAGAAAAGGCTCGGGGCAGGAGAGGGGGAGCTGTATCTTATCAATATGTATATATACCTCATGGGAGAATGTAAAGAAGACGGACTCTTCTCAGTAGTACAGTGAGAACATGAGACGCAATGGGCACAAACTGAAATATAAGAAATTCCATTTAAACATAAGAAAAAACTTCTTTGCTGAAAGGGTGGTCAAATACTGGAAAAGTTGCCCAGAGATGCTGTGGAATCTCCATCCCTGGAGATATTCCAAACCTAACTGGTCCTGGACAACCTGCTCTACCTGACTCTGCTTGAGCAGGGGGGTTGGATCAGATGATCTCCACAGGTCCCTTCCAACCTCAAACTCCTGTGATTCTATAGCTACTCAAATAATATGCCAGAAACTTTGTTTTGTGGCAGCTAATTCCCTTTGGTCAGAGAGACTCTCCAGGAAAAAAATCTGGACTTCAAGTCAAAGACATATTGATTTAGATAGGTGGCTTTTAAATGAAAGAGGCAAGCTATTTTAGTGTCAAATTCATTACAGGAGCCTAACCTGTCATCTCTAGACTAAACTGTAGAACAGCCTATCTCTTATTGTTGGCTGTAATGGGAACCTACAGAGCTCAGGCTCATGTGCCTGAAGTTATATGTTGTGAATGTGCATCTTTTAAGAGGTCAGCTTGTAGAATCCCAGCACCTAAAATCAGTCTGACAGGAAGAATGTTTTCTATCAAATGACAACTGGTTCTCAAGAAGTGAAATAGAGAACTGAAATGACACAAGCTTCCTCACGGTTGTCACTATTTCATTCTTGAGTAGCGCTACCCAGTGCTTGTCCAACCAATGTCCTGACAGCTTGTCAGATGTCTCCTTGGAAATAGCTTTCACATGATTTACTTCATCAAACAATCTGTCTTTGCATTCCAGTTCAGGCTTGACAAATTTGTCAGTTTCTCCAATCTTTTCACAGTTCATAAAGTCAACATTTCTGTGCAGCAACCAATTCTGAGAGACCTGCAAGGAAACCCCTAGTGATTTCTTCAAGTGTGACTGATTTAGAGATAGCATAAGTTAGTTTTAAATATAAACAAAAGAAAGGAGTTCATCCAACTCTTAACTTTAAACACCTGGACAAGCAAAAAAAACACTTATTTTGATGCCTGGGTAAAAAATTTGAGTCTTGCATTCTTCAAATATTGTTATCCTTTTGAAGTTGTGTTTGCAAAGAAATTTTCTATTTTAACAATGGTTTTCACTATCATTATTTCCCTAATGGAGAGAGGTACAGCATATTAAACGTTTAAAATACATAGTCTGGTAAAATAAACAAAGGTAGGTTAGATTTTAATAATTTTCTTGCTTCCTATTCACACACGTGATTCATTCTATTCAAAACAATTGATTTTTGTCATGTTGTAACAGATGCCACAAATTAAAAGAAGTAAAATTATCTAAATTACTAGGGGAAAAGAGAATGAAGAGGAAGAATAAAAATGCAAACATAAAAAACCTCTACTATATGGAGTTCTAAGCTAGAATTAAACTTTGTTCATGTTGTTTGACTTCATTAAATGACATAGCCTATTCACAATAGCATTGCATGGTGTAGTGTAGAAAATTTGAGGGATTCCATCTTTTTATCATTTTCCTCATTGATTGAATGTTTTGCCTGGAATTCACTGAGATTAGTTCTGCCTTTTGAAAACTGCATTGGCTTTTTTTGAACAATAGCAGGCTCTGAACAAAGACAAAGCACATTCATTGCTTAACAGAGCAACATGTATGGTGTTGCTTCAGAGCACAAGAAGTGGTCTTTCAGTGCTGGCCAAAGCAGTAGGATTCTTTCAGTTGTTGGCAGAAGTGTCAGCCAGAGAGTACTTGAATGTGTGGGCAGCGAGGTGTAATTGATATTCACAAAGTCACAAAAGTCCTTGAAGGATTTATGGGACAAATGGGACTAGAAATGTGACTTTCAATCTTGTACGCAATTGCTTCTGCCTCACAGCATGCTTGGCTCTATTGTGGCAGTTCTGTGTCAAAGAGCCCAAGGTAATAACAAAATCCTTTTGTTCTTGGTATGTGCATGCAAACATCACTTGAGCTGGTCTGATTTGTGCTACCACACCTGACATTTTCTCTGTCAGCAGAGAGAACTACCAAATTTGACAAATCCAATCCACTCTTGCTAAAACAACTCTGAAAATCAGTTTGACCGTTTCATCTAGCAAGTCCTTGAGATAAAATCTGCTGCAAAATATGAGGATGGTTTTAACTTTCTTCTAGTCCAAGGCATTTGTTCCAACCTGCAAATTGTGAAGCAGTTTGTTCATATAACCTTCAACAATTTCTTTTGACTTTAGACAGTATTCATTCTGTTAGTCATCCCTAAAACAGCATTTTCTGCTACCAGGAAGGAATGTTAGGAATTCTCCTGCAATACTGTTCCTTAGCTTGAGATCATGATCTGTCCACTCAAAATGCCTTTGAGAAGTTGGGCATAATAGAAGCTGCAAGTAGCTAGGGAAGCTATGTAACTCATGGCAGCTTGAATTTGATCACAGCTGCATAGGAGTAGCCCTGTTTATGTGTCTAGTCCAACTCTGCTTGTTACATACAATTTTTTGCTTGCTTTACACCAAGAGAGTTTCTCTAGGCAGGAGAAATTCCCCATTGCTACATGTTATGGTAGCTTAAACTTACTTTGGAGCCTGTTAATAGATTCTGGTCATCATCTTCATGTAATATTCCATCCTTGTCTGTGTGTTAGGTGCTGTTTTCTTGAATGGTGAAAGGATCATCTGAAGCCACTTGAGAGTGTTATGTGATTATTACACAGTGAGTCAGGGGCTTTCTTGAAGAATGGCTGTAAACTATATGAGAAGGTTTGTGACAAAAGGAATAGTGTGCTTTAGAGATCTTGTGTCTCACTTCAGTGAGACAGTGCTGTGTTCTGTAAGTTGTTCCACTATCATTTTCCCAGAGGATTGTTAGCTGTAAAGTGGGGCAGAAGAGCAATGTGTGAGATCAATGGCAAATAAGTAAAAGTAGTATTAGATTAATCCAATGTAAGGACATGATATAAAATTCAATCAGTGTGAACCTGTCTCTAGAATAGACATAGTGTTTGAGACTATTAGGTATGTAGGAAACCACAGGAGCTGTTGCTACATTATGTGAGTAGGACAGCATTCATTTTTGTGCGTTTATTTTATGTATATTTTATACATATACATATATACATACACACACACACACACACACACACATATATATATATAAAACAGAGATATATTTCATACAATCCTAACACTGGAGATACGCTATTAGCTCTTCATGCGATATTTAGTACAGTTCCTGAGTGCTGGAACACAGCTGTCTATGCCAGTAAGCTTTTAGGATGTATTTGGCGTGATTTCAGCATGTGCCAACTGTAACTCACCCAAACAATTTTTGGGTATGTTTCAGGAGTTAGAACGTTCCAATGACTGTTGCCAATAGACAGTTTGCATACAGCCACCGTTATTTTCCAGGATAAGAGCAATTGCGAGCGTAGAAGCAGGCTTTTCTGTGCCAGCAGGTCTCAGGACCCAGGAATGCTCACAGCACATTGAATTTATTAGCATAACTTTTAGTGTCTCATCATTCTTCTCCTCCTTTTTACTTGATCTTCATTAAGCTGCATTTGATCCCTTACAGCCCAGCATTATGAAGTCTGTGTTCAAAAAAAGAAGTTGGGTCTTTCGTACTTAAGAAACTGGCTGAAGAGTAGAATAAAACATAAGGTTTCTTTTACTATTTCAAGTTATCATAAGTTACATCTTACATGTGCAAACTTTTCTCTGCAACTGTCAATGTTTAGAAATTTATTTTAATATTTTTGTCCCTCATGAACCAGAGGAGTCCATACACTGAGGTTTTAAAACAAAATTATCACAAGATTTGCTTGTAAATGCAATATACAGCAAAACATTGTGAAATGGAAGAAACACATAAAACTAACTGCAGAGGTAATTAGATAGGTACAGTAATTTATTTATACCATTATTTGAAATTCTGAAGTCTTTGATACATGCATTTAATTTTACTCACATAAGTAGTCCTTGTGAAATCAGTAGAAAAACTCGCAATAGCTGAATATCAGCTATTATTGAATATCTGCTAAGGACAAGCATTATTGATTACAACAGCAACACACGTAGGTAAAAGAACTTTGAAAACATAGATTTTTGAAAACTCTCCTTAGTCAGGTGGAACAGACTTAGTAAAAAATGAATTGAGAATTTATCATGACCACAAAATAAAAAGAGAAGTAAGGGGCAACTCTCTTAAAACGAAGTTGTAAGTTTGACCTCTCTGTTCCAGTGGGTGTTCATATAAGCAAGAAAAGAACTATCTTCTCAGAATTTTACTTCAAGTTCAAAAAAATTAATTTACAGATTCTCATGCTATTAAATTGTGATTTTCCTCAAGGGAAAATGTCAGGATTTTATTAAAGAGCAGAGGTGAGTTATTACACGCCCTTCCACTGGCCTTAATGTTATTTTTTTTCTTTTTCTTTTTTTTCAGTATAATAGATTTCCTGAAGAAAGAGTAATAGGCAGGTGTTCCAAGAGGTATGCATCCAGCTCACAGCACCCAGAGTGACAACTGACCATTTGAAATAGAAGAACCTATCCTTTTTCCTTGGGATGTTTAATCTTTTAGAACTCTTTATAGCTGCATTAAATAATACTCAGACAATAAACTCAGAGCAGTGAGTAGTGATATTGGCCCAAACAGCTTCCCTTGGGTTCATGTGAGCTACTTCAAAGCCAAACTTATGTTTCTGTAATCCTGGTAAGCCAGAAGCCAATTCAACTTCTGTTATAAATAAGAATAGCTTGAGGTTATCCAAACTTTTTCTGCAATTCCACTCCTCCAGCAAATTGTTTTGCTAATACTAAGACTGCTCTAGTGATCTTCTTTCACCATTGGTGGTACTTGTAGCTATGGTAGTGTAAAGATAAATGAAGTACAAGATAAACAGAGAAGTGGCAATAGTTGTATAGTTGAAATAACTGGCACAGATGGCGAAAAGGGCATTCTTTTAAACATATTATTCCATTATCAGGTAACTATTAGCATGACTTTACCACAGGCTGGTGAAAAATTGGGAGAGAGGAAAAAAAGCAGAAATGAAACAGAAAAATCTCACTATGTAGTTTGAACTATTTTGAGTTTTTGGTAGCTGGAGGTTTCCCCTACCACAGTTATTTGCAACATTTTGGTGTTACATGGATATCGAGTGAAGCTGTTAATCCTGATCAGATCATGTATTCAGTTTGTTTAAGAGTGGCTCAGTGATATTTCTGAGACCACTGAAATGATCCATCCCTGCCCCAAGGGATGCAATGCTTTTTACTTATTGATTGTGGCACATTCTTCCCTGCTCCATTCACTGATTCAGTAATGAATAAGAGCTGATCAATTTTTATTGCATAAATTATTATTGCATATCATAAAATTAGCAATTTCTTTTTTAAATCCGACAGGAACATTTGATTCTGTGACCCTCTTAGGGTTGACAACTGCACATTCTGACTAAAATTTATGCAAAGAAATAGACTGGAATAGCCTTCCTACAAAAGCAGTGATGGCAAAAACACCAGTTAATTAAAACATCAAGCTTAGTCATTTATGAATTGGATTACAGGACAGAGAGCAGGGGACTAGAATCAATGAGGAAGAAGGTCTCTTTCAATCAATACTTCTAGGATTTTATTCATTCTAAATGTAACTAACACTAATGAGTGAAAGAGGCAGGATGGGTGATGCTGTTCCATCAGGAGGGAAATGTGAAATGTATGGTTTGTGTACTTTATACCTTCCCATGAACCAGTTGGCCTCATAATCCAAGCACTATTTTTTATGATACCAGGATCAATACTGAAAATGGAAGAAGTAATAAACAACTTTAATTCTTCCCATAAAGGCAAAACAGTCTGCCAAATAATAAATAGGCTCAACCATTGCTCTGTTTTCTGGAATACTACTTAACCACAAGGACCTATTTAATTATTTTGTTGGCTTTATGAATCTACATACAGTTGTTTACTTTTCCTTCACAGTCAGTTACCCAAGGTAATTCTAACTCTAATGAAACTGGGATGTTTTGCTACAGAAGTAGGAGGACAGATTAGAAGCCCAGTTGGGATTATTTTCCTGTTCTAATCAGTGAAAAATTTTTCTACTGAGACTCCTCAATTCCTTTGTGAAATAGCTGTCAGGGTCCTGAGGGCACAAATAGGCCTTAGTGCCCTGATCAGCCTCTCCTGGGACCTCCATGCTGTCCATGGACCAGGAGCCCCATGGAGCCCCATTCCAGCTCAGGGCTGGGCCCCCAGTCCTTGCCAGAGCTGTAGGTGTACCTGTCTCCAGTCCTGTCCACTGCTTTTCTGAACTGTCGATCAGATTTCCCAGATTGACATTGGACCTAGCTTGTTACCTCACCTTTGATTCACCAGACTGTGGATGGGACCTGTTTCTGTCAGCACCCCTGCTCCATTCACCCTGCTCAGATACTGTGGGACTGTGCTCTGCTGGTGAGGGCACTGTCCTGGCTGTGCTGTGGTTAACCTCAGCTCCTAGCTTGCCTTCCCCTGGAGAACAGCCTGCCGCTTGCTGTTCCGCCACAATAGTTCTGATGAGGAATGGGGCTTAGTCTTGGGGACCTTTATCAATTCAGTGGCTGTTCCAATCTGTAAGCCAACTTCAAGAGGTTGCAGGGCCTACAGCCTCCTTGAAGATCTTATATCCCCAAAGCACCTGGATTTCCAGTGCAGTTCAGCCATATCATCAGGTCTGAGGGTTTTGGAACACCTCCCAAATCCCACTTCTGCCATTTCAGTTTAAAATGAAAACCCTGCTGAATTCTGTTTCAATTGTCTATTAGTCCTAAGACTTTTCATTACAAAATTATTTATCCTAATCATCAAATGCCTTAAAAAAAGGCATCTACATCAAGTTAGCACTCACTAATATCAGTGATAAGCTCCCTTTGTTTTCGGTGAGAGCATGGGCTGAGGTTTGTGTGATTTTGAAAATTTTATCTTTACTAGCAGTGATTGAATCCATTACCTTAAATGATCAGCTAGAGGATAATGGTAGCACACAGGGTGCTGAAACACGGTCTTCTGAATAATCTGCCCTGGATCTGAATGAGAAACTAAACTTGGATAAAGAAGAATGTATGTGTGTATCTTTAGCCACACTATCTATGTGCAGCAATTTCTATAGCATGAGAAAACAACAAAAAAAAGGAATTCAGCATAGAAGCTAAACATGGAGTCATTCTTCAACAGAGCTAGTTTTAAAACATAAAAACCAAACAGTGCAAAGCTAATGGAAGGAGCAAAGGCAGGTATTTATTGTATTTCTTTATTGAAAGGCAAGAGCAATTATGTAAATTTTACATGTTGTCCTTTTGCTTTGATTCTATTTTTCTTTCTTTCAGGCTTTTCCATTTAAATACTTGGGCATCACTTCCATCTCAGCATCATTCCTGTTGGCTATTAGCTTAAATATCCTCCTCTGAGCTCATAAGCTGAGAAGTTCTAAAGTGAATTAGTGATCCTAGTCAGATTGTGTGGGAGAATGATTAATCATAAATAATAATTATATTTTGAGAGAAGTAGCTCTCCTCAGAATAGGGGCTGGAAATGCTGCATGATACTAATATTGTTCTGCTGTTGCTTTGTTTCTTAATTACCTCTAAAAAATAGGCAAATCTTTCATGCTGTCAGGAAACTCTCTTATCGTAAGTATAATATACTTAGGGGCCCATTTCACACAAAGTGTGAGAATCCAAAATTAGCATTTTAAACTCCATTCTTTAACTATTTTATTATAGTCCCTGTCTATTACATCTTAAAATATTGCAGCTCCTGTTTGGAAATGTACTAGTAACACACAGGAAGAAAATATGTAAAAGCTTTCATCCTCTATCTATCTTATGAGGGCTAGCTAAAGCTTTAAATGTTATTTAAACATACATTTTTATGATTTATTTAGATCTCTATTGTTATATTTTAGAACACTACCAACAGCACTGTCAATCCTATTTATAAGAGTAGGTGCCACAGGTTTTGGCTTTGTTCCTGATTTTCATCATTGCTTCTTTCAGTGAGTTTAGCCACCAGCCTAAAATTCTCAGTCCAAATCTTCACACAGATCATGTTAAAAGAAGGCTGAGTTAGATTAGTGTTTTTTTTTTTTTTTTGGAAAGGAATAGAAACTCTGGCTCCGCACCCAATAGTGTTGACTTAAAACATGTCAGAAAAATCAAATCACTCCAGTCCACTTCTTTCTTCTTTGGTTATTGGGAAGGAAAGAATAAATAAAGCAGGTGCACAAGAGTTTCACAGCCTGAGGAGACAGAAAGAATGTTTGAACAAGGAGATTGCCTCAGCCTTTCCCTGACACAATTAAGAAATTTCAGTTTCCTTGTTTCAGTTGTTCTTTAAAGGTCCTTCTCCTCCTGTCTCATCCCAGCCCTATGGGGATGAGGCTAACTAGAAAGATTAGATTGTTTAAACATGTAATGTTGTGTATATGCATAGCTTTTCCTTTAACTATGTCAGAAGTTATTTTCTTTAATGAAAAGAATTACTTAGAAGAGGAGCAAATTTTGATAATGGTGTTCATTTTAAATGTTTTGTTATTATCCAGTTATAATTTCCTGTTTTGGGGTACCTGAGTACAAGAGAAACATCAACAAACTGCTGAGAGTCCAGTGGAGGAACACTAAGGTATTTATGGGTCTGGAACATGTTACGTGGGAGGAACTGCAAAAGTGGGTTTCTTTGGGCTCAGAGGAGGATCTAATTGAAGCCTTCTACCACTGAAGCAGGGTTAGAGCAGATGGGACCAGACTATTCTTGGAGATGAAAAACAATTAGCCATTTCTGAGCAACAAAATCTCTTGGATTCTGGGAAACAGAATCTAGGGTCTAGCAGATATGCCTTATAGCCAATAGGCTTGAAAGGACTGAGGCCATCTAATCCATTTGCTACCATCTTCAATGCAAGATCAGCCTCAGCTAAAGTGTTCTTGACAGGGGCTTGCTTAACCTCTTAAAAACCTCCAGCGATCGAGACTCCCTGGCTTACACAGGCAAGCTCTTCCGGTGCTTTGTCATCTATTGTTATGAAGTGTTTCCTTACTGTCTCTCCTAAATGTGTCTTGCTGCTACTTAAGCCCATTATTCCTATTGACTCTAGAAATGGAGAACAAATTTCTCTCTTCTCTTCTCAACATGTATTCTTCATGTATTCTTCACTATGTATTTAAAGGCTGCAAGCATGTCCCTTCCCGTTTTTTTTTTTAGGCTAAGCAACCCTAGTCCTTCAGTTCTTTTCTCATGTGGCATGTTTCTAGATAGTATTCCCTTCTCATGTCTCTTCAACTGGTCTGCATCTTTCTTGAAGCACAGTGCTCAAACCAGAGCATCATACTACAACTGAATTCTTACCAAGACAAACAAACTGGAAGGCTTACTTCACATATTTTGCAAGTTATACTTCTGTTTACCTGAAAAGAGGTGCTAGAACTTGACAGTGAAATAGCAGAAACCTTTTTTAAAAGACATTCATAGCGATGTAATTGAAGAAAATCAGTCACTCAGCATGAAGTAGTGTTCATGTGGTGAAAGTGTGTGCTTCTTAAAATAGTTATGTTTTCTCTTTCTTGCTTTCTCATACACATATATGTGCACATACTACTCAGTTCTGTTTCATTTGGAGCTGGAATTCATTGCATTTTCTTTAGATATACCTATAATGTAGACATCCACAGCAGGTATCCCATTGCAGTCAAAGAAGAGAGCAAGCATGATTCATCTGACTTATTTTAAGATACCTACTTTAACATGAGACATACCACAATCTAGAAATCCCAGTTTTTCTCTGCTGATTATAAAAGGAGTCTAAATGACTAGCTCACTTATAGATGTTGTAGGAATTTGCACATGGTCAGATGCATTCATCTCCTATGTTTCTGATTATTTCCAGTACAACAGTAACTAACAGTAATACTGGCTCATAAAGGTCAAGGTAATCAATAGCTTCTTTTCCCTAATGGCAATATTTATTTGACTCACAGACCATTTAGTAGTCATGCTTCACTGGTGTTACTAGATACTGTTTAGCAGTTTGAATCGCTTATATACACTAGTATTGTTGCTGCTGTCCCAAGCCTCTTTCTCACATCTACAGTTCAAAAGCTTTTTATGAATACTGATTACTAGTTTCCTATTGACACTGCAATATTTTTCATGTATCCAAAAAGATGTAGGTCAAATTCTGTTTACATCCATGCAACGCATAGCACCATTCAGTCCTAAGATTTCTCCATAAAATGCAAATAACCAGTCCTGAGAAGATGAAACAGTGTTCTGCTTTAAAATAGATACCCTCCTACACGATGTTGAAAATGTCTAGATAATTAGGGAAACATTACTTTGAACTTAGATCAGTTATTTCATGCTCCCTTATTGGACAGAGAGGTATGTTTTGAAATGATAGACAGCTTTTCTGTTTGCACTTCTATCCCTGTCATTGCAATTCCAAAATGAAGAGGTTTTTAATCAATAACTTGCATCACTTCACCCTAAAAATAGTCGTTGCTGGTTTGCCAACTTGCTGCACTTCTCTCTAGCTTTGTCAATATCTTTCCTACCAAGTCAGTTAACAACAACTGCCTCTAAACAGCACAAAGTCAGAGGGGTTAATTTTCTCTCTTGCCTTCAGTAACATGTACCTTACCATCTAGAACAACTGAAAGGCATACAAGTTGAACTATAAAGCATGGGCTGTCGATAAAATACTGTCACCTTATACTAGCTACAGTTTGTAAGAGCCTAAATTTCTAAAAAATCACTCTGCATGAAGATTTTTTTTCAAATGTAATATCATTTCTATCTTTTTTAATTTAGTCCTCTTCAGTAACTACTGTATTTCATCATTTAACTCAGAAATTGAATGCCTTAGGGCTTAACTTTATCATGCGCTAATAAAATGAAGAGAAACAGACCTTTAAAAATAATTGCCAAAATAAAGTCTGTCAGCAAGCATTAGACTCAGCTGTGGCACTGGCTTGAAAAGGTTATTTTGCTTTAGAATACATTAAACATTTATTAGCTTCACTTCAGGTAAACATGTAGTTGTTTACATATCTGCAAATTTTTAAGACACTTCTAAATGAATTTAGAAAATAGCATCACGTTCAAAAATGTACACCTTCCTTATCTATGATTTGAAAAATAAATAATCAAAATGTTCCATTAGCAATTGGCCAGGGGTAAAACTTAGGGTATTTGGAGAGCAGGGCTCATTCCTTTATCTATCTTTGACTTTGCTAATAAAATGTGTTACTACTCATTTGATTTGTTTAATCTTCCTTCTTGCCTCAAACACTTCCCCTGCTCCCTGCCCCCCAGCAGTGCAGGTTGGCTCAGGGGAAAAGTGTATGAAAGTAAAATAAATCCTGGTTCTCTTCAGACTTACCAGTAAGAACAGATGGCCTAAAATGATAAGAAATGTTGGTGCTGTGATCAAAATGGACTAGTGAAAATGAAGGTCTCCACAAACTCTCTGTACATAAAATCTTACCAAGACTAAGATTTGAACTGCTTCCATTAGCGCCTAGGGTAGGTTTTTGGTAGAATATGGGGTTAACTGCAACACAGTTGTTAAGAAAGCTTATTGTCCAGGACTATTCACATAATTTATTATCAGCATTTTGAATCTCAGAGTTGCTCAGGTTTGTGAACCCAGGCACCTGTTTACGTACAGTAGCAGTCTAGTCTGGGGAGTCCAGTGCCTAGCTCAAGCTGGAGTGCCTGGAACAACCAGTGGGTAGACAGGCTCAGAGCACGCCTAATGCACAACAAAGTGAATGACAGAGAAATGAACACTCAAATGAAATACAGGAAATCTAGGTTCCTGTCTGTGTTCTCAGGATTATTTCTATCTTCTACATAATGTAATGGAATAAATAGTCATAGGATGTGAGACACTATCCATATTTAAAGTTCATTCTGGACCTTGAAACATATTCTTAAATACTACTTCTCAGTGCTTGACTGAGATAGATAGTTTTATCTGTAACATTGCTTCTTTCTATAACGTTATTAACCTAGTGTTTCCTCAACACTTTTATTTCTAGCTATCTTTAATGATGGATATCTTTCAGAAACTGTGTTTTATTATGCTTGTTTGTATGTCACTTGTAAAATATATGTTTTTACTTGTAAAATATATGTTTTTATGTCCTATGTCAGTAATTCAATTTCTTCTGTTTTGTTCCTTGCAGTAGTGCATAAGCTTTTTGAGCTTTTTACTGACCACACCAAATTTTCCAAATAGATTAAGTTTAATTCTATCAATTAAATGTTCCTTCATAGTGATTTTTTCCTATCAATCTTAATACTTTCTTCCTCTTGCTGTCCTTCTCTTTCCTTTGTCTCTCCTTGATTTTCCTTTTCCATTGTATTAAAACCAGACGTGGACACCAGATGATTTTTTTACAACTTTCTTCAGTAAGTTAGTAATTGAAGCTTGTCTTACCCGTCTGCTTTCCCAGTGATTCACATAGAATTCATCATCTGGGAGGATTTTTCTTTAAATGAGTTCTCTCAATGCTAAGACATCCCCAGCTTTTCACATAATTGAACCACCTTTTCATTTGCACTATCCTGTCCTTACTTCTTTAGAAAAAAATTCCTCGCCTGCACTTCCGTAAGTCTCTTCTCCAGATCTGCATAATTCTTCATGAGCCCTTTCAGTGCGATCCTGGCAGTCATTCACTCCAGTGTAAAGGTTAACCAGGATGCCTGTTATAGTTACCTTCCCAGTCTTTCTTTTCAGCCTCTTGTCTACACCTCATATCCTTGGTCATGGCAAGCAGCAAGTAATTTTAGAAACATTACAGTGATGAGCTGATCAATTATTTCTAAATATAAAATTTCATTCACATAGATCTGTTTCTGCCAAGTGTCAGTGTTCTTCCTAACCTTCTCCCATCTAGATTTCTTTCTGTCTACAGATCACCCAGCACTAATTCCTCTTAGTTCTTGTACCTTATTGAGTGATTATTTTGCCTCTTTTTTTTTTTTTATTCCTTTTAAGTTAGTATTACTGTCATTTAGATTTGACCTAAGTGACCATCAGCTGTGGTCAAATGTAAGAGATTTCATGTATATTCTCAGCTTTCAAACCAGGAGGTTCCTGGAAAGCACTGATGACAACTTCCTGACTCAGGTGATCGAGGAGTCAACAAGGAGAGGTGCTCTGCTGGAACTTGTACTTACA
>NW_020448864.1:716110-793702 GCF_003343035.1 Apteryx rowi | reverse complement strand
TACCTTATTGAGTGATTATTTTGCCTCTTTTTTTTCTTTTTTTTCCTATAAGTTAGTATTACTGTCATTTAGATTTGACCTAAGTGACCATCAGCTGTGGTCAAATGTAAGAGATTTCATGTATATTCTCAGCTTTCAAACCACAGTCCCCAAACAAATGCCATAAGCTTCCAGCTGGAACAAGTCACCGATACTATCTGCTGGAGGGAAACACAGCAAGGCACAAGCAATCCAGGAGGTTCCTGGAAAGCACTGATGACAACTTCCTGACTCAGGTGATCGAGGAGTCAACAAGGAGAGGTGCTCTGCTGGAACTTGTACTTACAAACAAGGAAGGACTGGTTGGAGATATGAAGGCTGGGGGCAACCTTGGCTGCAGTGACCACAAGATGGTGGAGTTCAGGATTCTGAGAGGAGGGAGCAGGGCAAAGAGCAGGATCACAACCTTGGACTTCAGAAGACCAGACTTTGATCCTCTTCAGAGACCTGATTGGAAGAATCCCATGGAATAGGGCCCTAGAAGGAAGAGGGGTCCAAGAAAGCTAGTTGATATTCAAGAGTCACCTCCTCCAAGCTCAAAGATAAATTCCCACATATAAATAAACATAGTCTGATAAAATCAGAAAAAATTCTTCTCTTCAGATGCTCAGGTCTAAAAACTACAATATTCCAGCAGCTGTGCAAGCTGGTTTTCTGGGAAGGTCAGAAGTGACAGATTATTTTAGCTGCAGCTGTAAACACTGCAAAAAGCATGCTTCTATCCTTTAAATTGTAATCTGAATGGTATGAAGATCACCAGCACCTATACCACATTGATACGTATAGAGGATGCAACTTTCTAAAAAATACTGATGCCCGAACATTATAATAAATAAGTAGAGCCTTCTCTGCTAAAGCAGGTTAAAATGGGGGCATTGTTCTAATTACGAGGTGGTTTAGCCATTAAAAAGAATTATAAACTCTATTTAGCCTCCTCTGACCACTATAGAGAAGGACTGCCAGTGGGGTGTCTGTCTATCTATATTTGTTAATGCATAGGTATGTCATATCAATAGAAACAGTGTTAAGACCTCTCGTTCTTCAGCTGGTACAAGTTGACATTACTTTATTCATGTCAATTGTATCCCTTTTAGAAATCTTGTTAATTTAACCTATGGTAGGATTTTGAATCAAACTGTAGGATTTGGGCCTGTTAAAATGATTTAACCTTTGCACACATAATTTTGCCAAATTAATGTTTTTGAAAATATGTGTAGAGCAAAACCTATCAGTATAAGCACTCACACTGTCCCCGTCACTATAGTGTATCTGCTCCTTACACAAGGAGCAGGAAATAAAAAACAATTGTTGATCTTAGAAGTTTCTTTCTACACAGTGTTGTCTCTATGCTATGTAGTTTGGTCTCTCTGTACTAAGCTGCAAGTCAACAGAAAAATATTTACAGTGTGTGATTTTTCCATGCAAGGGAAGAATATATGAAATGTGATGCATGCCAGTTTTGCACAGTCTAGGATTATACCGCTTTCACAAGCCTCAGACAAACTAAATGGAAATTGCATTTGTGTAGCCCAGGGCAGATACAATTTCAAAAGATAGGAAGCACCGCTTCACAGCACTAGACTTGAAAAATATGTGAGCATTCTTTTGGAGACTTCTGGAATGAACATAATAAGTATTTTAGCAGGTACAAGAGGTTAAAGGCATAAGAAAGGATTTCCCACCCTTGGTATATCCTCTTATAGTAGTAGGCCTTATACCTTTTTCCACAGTGATGGTTTACCCTGAACATAATTGTCCTTGGGTAAAAAAATATCTTTTCCCATCTTACACTGTGGAACATCTGTTCCTTAGTTTCTTACCTGTGAGCAGAGTCCAAGAGCTGAATTAACAGGATCATATAGTCATACTCATAGTCTCTAAATTTGGGTAGGTCACATTTTATTTCTAGCTTTTTTTGTACTGGAAAATGATATACAGTAATGCTTAGTGGCCTAAATAAGTTGCAAATTCCCACAGCACATCTTTTCTTGCTCTGTTAATAGAAGTATAATGTGTAAGATGCAGGAGTAATTATTTCATTGTGCTTCTTCAAGATAGGCTTTCATCTGGGTGCCTGCATCCAATTTTGGTCATACACTTCAGTGAAGGTATAAACAGAGAGGAGAAAGCCCAGATGAGAGCAGAAGGGACGACAAGGTGACAAACGGTTGAAGTAAATGCATTTAGCCCAGAAATGAAAAAACTGAATGGGGACCTGATGACAATTTTCCTCCTGTTATAAGGAGGACTGGAATTGTTTGTCAAAACCAAGAAGTACAAGGAAGAGACCAGTATGCTCACAAAAAATACTTACGATTGATAATGGGATATCAAAAAAGACTATTATATTAGAACAGTCTGTTTTATTTTTAGTGATGTATGTAGGACATGATGAATTTGATCCATGTATTTTGGAGCATCAACTTCCCTAGTAATGACTAGATACTGAGACGGAACATGATGAGGATGCAGAACTTTGCCAACTAGGGTATTTGAAAAGTAACTAGAAGACAATATTACATGTTTCCAAGAACAGGTCAAACCAATCTTCACCTGTGTTGGTCTAGATTTATTTGATCCTTTATCAGCACAGGATGTTGGATTGGGACTGATCTACTAAAGTTCCTTCCAGTGCAGGTTTTCTATGTTTCTGTGCCTGCCACAGCTCACAAAAGATCTCTAATGGCATTCGTGGATATCAGGCAAGATTTTGCTGTCTGTGACAGTGACAGATCACCATCTTGGCTGGTAACAGGGACTTCCAGAGCCAAAAGCATCAGTCTCAACAGCTTTAGCCAGAGACAGTTTCTGCAGCTGATGACCATGGCAGGCTCACATACTGTGCCAATAGGCTCAGCAGGGGCAACATAACAATCTAACCAGTGATTTTTGTGGTTCCAAAACATTTTTAAAAATTCTCTTTCCAAAATCTTATTCCAATAATTTCAAGCCCTCAATTCTTGATCCTGTCCTTCCTCACATTTATGTCATAGCCATGTCCCTAAAAACTAAACTGGGAATTTCCAGACTTGTGATCATGACTCACTATAGCTTGATTTTAACTGGCTGCTCTAACAACTCTAAATACTATGTAGATCAGGCACAGAAAGCAATATGTAACATGCGTTGCCTGGGACAATTGCCTGTAACATAGCAGAAAAAGAAATTATTCATAGCATGTGTCATCATTGCAGAATTGTGTTGACTGCTGCATTCATGCCAGTAACATGACAAACGTTTCACATTTTATAGCTAAGAAGCAGGTTTGTGACATGGCTGTCATATACAAGAAAGTACTGAATCCTGCTGTCTTCCTTTTTGCCGTTAATCTCATAGTGAGAGCACAAATGATTTGACAGGGGGACTGGCATAAGAATAGCATCATGATCTCTGTGCGATGGTTTTGGAAAACATGGTCTGAGATCATTGCAAAAGATCTTTTGGCGCATGAATTGCATCTTTAATCTTCCAACATAAATGTAAATGTGTCTCAGTTAGTGTTAGTCCCATTTAAGAGTATATTCTGTAAAAAACAAGGCTAGAGAAAATGTTCTTGTTCTGTATTTGTCAGTAAGAACAAAGTATCTTGAACTACCACTACACACTGCTTGCATAAAGAAATGTACTGACACTTGAAAAAGATGTCTCTAGGTTTTCTTAACAGCTAGAATTTACTGTATGTTACCATGGAGGATTTAGTGGAAAAATGAATTAGTTTTCTTTAATGGACAGTCCATAGATTTGTATTATACTTTGGACTTGTAAAAATGCTAAAGTGAACTAAAAGGGAAATTAAGAGTCTAAATTTGCCTGGGCTTACACTTCTGAAAGCAAATATCTTATCCTTTGTCCATAATGCCTGTAGAAAAGGAGGTACAAGAAGATAATTAAGCTCCACCTTTAAAAACAAAAAATGTCACCCGTCCTCCTTGTAGGATACAAATGTTATTCAGTAGAATCCTTACTTTATAGGTTACATTTTAAGAATTGAGAGCTGTAAATGTTTTTAAATTTGCTATAGCCACATAGCTATGGCTATTGTTCGTGAAGGGCTACACTTCCAAAATGGATGTTTGCATGAAAGTAGCTGGCTTGATATAATAATATATATCCAATAATGGATAACTATTTGCTATTACCCTGGAAAATGGTATGAAAATAGCTTCCTTGAAAACTAAAATAATATGACAAGTCAAAAGGTCTTCACTGTTCCTTAGTTCATGAAGGCAATGCTTGTGTTTGATTAAAGCAGCACAGAAAAGTAACAGAATTACAAAATATTACAGGTTGGAAGTGACCTTTGTAGCCCATTTCATCCAGCCCTCCAAATATCATATGCTGGTCCAATATAAAATGCATGAGACTGGAACATCATCAACACAAATTATTTCATGTATAGATTGATATGCATTGTGGAGGAAGGAAATATTGGATGACCATAGAAGAGAATGAGCATGAGTGATCATAAAGTATTTACTGATTAATGCTAAACTAAAGAAAATGCTATCACTGGGCCAAAGCAGCCTATCTTTAAAGACAGGTATAAAATATAATCTGTGACACCAACACTTTAATAGGATATATCTCACCTAACTACAGTTATCTGAAAGTTACATTTCTAGCCTAAGGTGGTTGTCTAGACCCCTTTAGTCATTGGAGGTATTTTCAGGGGGTAGGTCATTATAGCTAGAAATAGATTTCTAATACAAAATGGGATTAACTTCTCTCTGGAAGTGCTCATTTCTCTCAGGTTAGAGAAGGATGACAAGCCCAGACTAATCACACAGATAAGTGAAATAAATCCTACCATTAAGTGAATGAAATTCACATTTGGTTAGACTAAAGGGGAAGATGATATTTTAACATAATTAGCTAATCTTCCAAAATGTTTTTGAATATTTATTGGGCTGAGACATTTGTTCACCACAACCTCTTATTTAAATAATTTTATGAATGCATGTGTTATGAGCACTGATAATTAAATTCTGCTCTTCTCTTAAATGGAAAGTAGAATCCTCAACTGGTGTAAACCAAACTAGCTTAACAATGGAGAAGAGAGAGTGTTTCTGCACTAGCACACAGTGAATAACATGTTCCCACTTTCATCACAGTCATGTGATGAAATCCAGTCCCATTAACTTCAAAGAAGGTAACATTTTAGCCATGGAGGCCATTCCATTATCCCCACTTTCCAACATAGAAGAAAAACAATCAAAATATACCCTAAATGATATCAAATTACACTCAGTCCTTCCCCAGTGAGACGCAGAAGCTAAGAGAGCAGCAAAGCTTTGAAGCGTATGAGGACTGACAAGAAATTTTGGATAACGACATATCACTTTGTTTCGGGTCTCTCAATCTTTATCTGCATTGTATCTCGAAAGAGATAGAGAAGGCAGACTGAAAGAACTGATTTTCCATCCCTGATTCCTGAGCCTGCTTTGTACCAGACTTTGCATAATTTAATTTTAGGTCTGAAATGGTCTGTACTAGTTGATAATAGACCCTAAAGGATTGTTAGCCTGTAAGAAATTGCATTAGCATTGTTGCCTTCCAACATCTTTTCACATAAAGAAGTAGATAGACTGCAGGAGAATTAAGTAGGAGATGGCTTAGATATAGTCATATATGTCTGCATGATCTGAGAAAAGAGATGGAATAGGATAGAGAATATGGACTTTTATATCCATCTCTGTTAAAACTTATCTTAGACTGAAATACTTCTATCATTTTTACATGCATTTATAAAGCAAACTTGCTCCTGTAAGGGTTCATTTAGTCAAAATAACAACCTGGAGTAGGATTGGCTTATCTCACTTGAGATATACCACAGCACATTATGAGTTGTTACCTCACTCAGATAATAACTGATATTCTTTTTTATCCTATTACAAATGCTACATTCAGTCACGCAGATGGCTTTTCCTCTAACTAAAAATAAATTGACCTCCTCAGGTGGGCAAAAGGATAAAACAAAGAGACTGAAACAAGGTAGTTAACCCCTTATTTGTAATCCACAGCCAAAGGAAAAGCACTCAATGGACCCTGGCTGTTTGCTCTAATTCTTGGTTTCCCACAAAGAAGCAAGTGAAAGTTATTTTTATGTTGCCCCCAAATCTATATTTTGGTTCTATGATGAAAATGAAATAACTCAGCATTTAGACAAACTCTTTCTTTTTAACCTTTAAAAAACATATTAAACTTAGGATTTAGTACCCAGAGTCAATTCGTCGCTCTGTAGGTCATGAAGCTGAGCCACTTGTAGACACTGATCCATCTGCATGTGTAAAATCAGCTCTGCAGGATTGCTTTAATTCTCTTCCTGCTTTTCTTCCTCTCACTAGATATATTTTACAGATTCTTCTGCCTCTGCCTAATGTGTCAAAATCCAGAAAGTTTGCTAATTGCTATGATTATGACATTAAGAATCAAACTGCTGACTCCTCAGTTGCAGTGAGGCCTACAGGTCAGCTCAGCAATCTCTAGTGAATGAAGGGTACATAAAAGGTTTGAATGAAGTGGCATATTTATTCCACAAGTGTCACAATCTTTCCTCATAATTAAACCCATTGGGTATTCCTTTATAAAAAATATGTTTTGCTTACAGTTAATTCTTACTATACATTATAGACATATACGACAGAAATAATGTTGGTTGATTTTGCTTGATTGACAGAGGAGGAGTTTTAAATGCAAAGTGTGGTGCTAATACCTCCTCTTTCCTCCATTTCCTGATAGGAATTATTTTAAAAGCAATATCTTGAACCTTGTTACAACATTCTCCCACATAGACACTGATGTTTGCACATAATAATGAGTTGCAAGCATTACTATAGATCAACCCCAGAATGAAGAGAAAGCAGGCTATAATGAAAAGGGAAAAACTACTAGAAATGTAAGATAACACAGGAGGCTCTTTTTGCTGCAATTTTAAGCCAATAGATAGTCTTAGGCTGAGAAATAGAGAATGAGAATGAGAAGTAAAATTATAGGAGAAAAAACATGTAAACACAAACATATACATCCATACCCTATAAGAGATATATGTACCAGAAGAGATGAGTTGCAAATGTATTTCTTTATGTCTGAAACAATATCAAAAATGAATGAACATATGAAAGAACTTTAAGAGAGATCAACGCTAACAGCAATGTTGCTGGAACTGATCTGCATCCTGGCATGTGGCTTTTCCTTCACCCCACATTCTTTTATGCAGCAACTATACAGTAATTTTGTTCCTGCTTTGGCTTTCATAGTAATACTAGAGGAACTATTGTATAACCAGATTGGAGTCAGTGAAATAATGAGAGAAACATTTGAAAAGCTTCAACACAAGAGCATGACAGAAAACAGAGGCCAATCTGCCTTCCAGGATGACTGTTGTCACAGACCTAAATAGGCACTGGAGCAGGCCTAGCTTGTTGAAGACGTGAGCTTTTTCATTAAACATTTTCAGTGAAACATTAAGTATATCTACTGAAGAGGGATACTTTGCTCAGTGATTACATTGTGTCTTGCAGCATATTGGAGTTCTGTGGCAATGCATTTACTCTTTGATTCCCAAGTCAATGGAGTTATTTTGAGGGTTCCACTTGTGTAACGGAGCAGCGTTTTGACCCCTTATCTTGATTCTTCTGCTGGCTGTCAGCTTTCCCAGCAGCGTGCCATGCAAGTGGCAAACAGAGTCTGGCTAACACTTCTCCTAGTGAGTTAATTAGTGGATGTCAGTGTGGAAATCTGGTTTCCTCTGTCTTGTTTCATATTGCAGTCAAAAAATCTGTGGCATGCAGTATTTGTATTACTGAAATGACAGGCATGGAATAGAATTGTGTAAGAAATCGTGATTCTGTTCTTTTCTCCTAGTTTACTTATTAAAGTATGAATATATATATGTATATATACACATTACATACTGGGGAGAGTCAGAAAAGGCATAGAGAAAGGTCAGTGCAATTCAATTTGAGTAAGTTAAGAAAATAGAAGAGAACATACACACACATACAAACACACTGCTGAATATCATCCTCTTCTGGACTGGGGGCTGTGCAGCTGCACTAGATCATCCGACCTCTGTATTTCTCCTTCCTCCAGCAATTCCACCTTTGATAGGGCACGCATGCACAAATATACAGAAAAAAAGATCAACTTAATCTTCTATTCCATTCACTCAAAGGCATGTGATTTCTGTGTTAGCTGGAACAGCATATTTAACCCCCTACCAACTGATTATATAGTTGAGAAAGTTATTATAAAGCATTAGCTTCAGTTAATGCATTTAATCGATAATGTACAAGAAATATAGTCCTGACACCTCAGAATACAGCTCTAACCTTTAGAAGACCACCAGTTCAAAGAGTCACATGAAATGGACAAACATTCCTAGTAGAGTGATTGCAATCTAGTTTATCTTCTCTGCTGATTTTCTCTTTTCTTCCTCTTTACAACTTGCTCTGTTCCTTAGGGTCCCTGCTCACTATCCTTCCTCTCCACACACCCTGTACCTCACTGCAGATGGTTGTTCCTCAGTCTGATGTCTCTCTGGCAGTAGCAGAAGCAAAAAAAAAGAAAAAAAAAAAGTGCAAAGGAAAAGTGGTGGGGAAGGGCCTGTGAATGTGCCACTGGTACTATATGGCTAATCCTGGCCTATGTGCACTGGACTCTCACTGTCTTAATGCCCAGCAGGTGACCACTTTTGGAAAATGACTCTTGGTAGCTAATAGATAGATAAGTTTACTAAAGAGAGATTTTGCTGAACAAAACTAATCCCTTGTCCTCAATATCCTGATTTAGCTGATAAAGGGAGTTCAGTAAATGGATACTATTTTTCAATTATAGAATAGCATATTGTATGATGTATACCTTTAATAAATATCAGCTGGACAAAAATACTCTGGCATGGATTAGAAGTCTAACAGAGAATTAGTAAAATGAAGAACCTCTCAGGACTGGAAATGGGAACCAGATTATTTGTGGTAAAAGGAATTTTAGTTTTGTAGAATAAAGTGTAACTTAAATCATGATTATCTTTGCAGATTGTATCTATTGTAGCACAAAGATAACACAATACTCAGAAACATTCCCACTCCTTGTTCAACTTCCTTCCTAACTTTCCAGTGCTAGCTTGCTTCTTCATAGGAATATTTTTTTCTTGAAATGAGATGAGAGACAGATCCAGGCAACCATAACTGTGAAGGGCTTATTTTATAGTTACTGGACACTTGCTGTATCTTTTTTGCTACCAGTTCTCTACTCTTAACTGGAAGAAATACATTTTCCCCAATGAAGCTGTTTTTCCTTAGAAGATGATAATTTGATAAAATTGGAGCTTTTGAAAAAAGTGATTTTTTAAAGCTCCCATCCTATGATACATTTTCATCTAATGTCTTATTCCTGTTTAGAACATTTATTTTAATTTTTTTGCAAATACAGATTTTTTTTTTTTTTTCCAGAGACTGAAGTTTGCACCTCAGCATAATTCAATACTTCATTTCTGATCCCCATCCACCCACCCCAAGCTCACTGGCTTGTTCCTGACAAAATGGAAAGCTTCTCTAAAACCTAGTACCAGGTGGGCAGGAAACCACTGAGACACAAAAGCTAATTGCAAAATGACCTGACAATGGCAGTACAGTAAAAGTTGCATGAAATTCACTGCCAAAAATTATAAACAAACTACCTCTAGGGCAAGAAAAATACAGCTCGTCTGGGCCCTGCGGGCCCCCCAGCCCTGCCTGTCCCTGTCCCTGTCCCNTGACACCAGAAATGGGAACTACTTTCATTGTACCAGTCAGGTACATTTAGGGTACCTGTTTGTGCATCAGGGCTCTGCAGGCCCCCCAGCCCTGCCTGTCCCTGTCCCTGTCCCTGTCCCTGTCCCCCCCGGCACCCTCCCCCCGCCCAGCCCGGCCCCATCTCAGCCCCGCCGGGGCCGTCAGTCGCTGCCCCGCGACGCCGCAGCGGTGCCGGCTCCAGCCCCGCCACGGCCCGGCCCCTGCCCGGACACGGGACCCCCGGCCCCCAGCCCGGCCCAGCCCGGCCCCGCGGCTCCCTAGCACAACTGATCAGAAAAACAGCAAGTGAGAACACAGCCTGACGTTAGTTAATTAAATATGAGCTCCAGTAGATGTCTATCCTTTTTTTTTTTTAAACAAAATGAAAAGCCCGTGTGTCATTATGATGTCCCAGTGAGGGCATGAAGGAGTCGAAAGAGCGACTAGGCACGCCATTTAAAAAAACTGCAGGCACCTTCGATCCTGAAGAGTGCGAAGGTGCAGCAAGGAAAAAAGAAAATGCAGTGAGATTCAAAAGGAATAATCCAGTCCAAGCATAAGCATAGGGGAAATAACTACATTTTATAATCTAGAAAAGAGAAGATTCAGGGGGAGCATGATCACAGTCTATAAATACCATCAAGGTAACAATAAAAATGAATGAAGGGAATTACACTGTCTCAGAAGATGGTATGACAAGAAGCGATGGCCTGAAGCTAAGGAAGAAAAAGCTTAAGGTAGACATTAAGAAAAAGTCTTTAACAGCTAGAATGATTGGACAGTGTAAGAAATTACCGAGGGTGGCAATCAAATCACCAACACCGTGGGGTGTATGTGAGAAAAAAAGATTACTTAATACTTCTGATAAAGGAGCAGTGCAGGAGAAAGTAGGGTGACAGATCAGGTAATAAATTCACCTCTTTGTTACTGATCTGTGAATTTGTTACTGAATTTATATATATAGTCCTATATAGTTTATATATAATCCTGTATAGTTAGAAGAACTAGGTAGGGGAAGTGGTTTTGAAAAAGAAATATCCTGTTTTTAGCTGCTATTGATTGAAGTCAACTTTCATTGAGGGGAAAGAATCTCAGTTATTTTAGAATATTTTTAGGGAAAAGTATCTTAATATAAAGATTTCTGTCTCTAAATTTTTGGAGATATGTAGCCAGTGTTCTCTAATGAGGAAATAACTGTGCTATTAATAGGAATGAATGACATATGAGCTAACAAATGCTTGCATTCTGTTTCTGCTGATGTGAAACATTAAAAAAAATCATAATTATTTAGAGTAAACTAGAGTATTGTAACTCATGAGAGCAAAACTGAATTTTTAATAAAGAGTTGAGAACCATTTATGATTCTGGGGAGACATAAAGCAAATCTGTTGCTGCTGGTGAAGCTGGAAGGGCACAAAGCAAAATTGTGTGCTTTTCAGAAATAGCAGCTGAAGACTAGATGGGCTGAAGAAAGGTTGGAAAGTTCTTTTACAGAACAGCTCAGGATTCCCACAATGTGGGGGCATCTGTAGCTGTTAAAATGCCAGTATTGCCAAAATGACAGCACAGTGTCTCAGCTTCTTTCCATGTAGGGAATTCCAGGGACACAGAGCATTATTTTCTTTTGATGACCTCGTTCTGGTAAAACCCAGGAAGCATAATTTTTCTTCAGGAGTGGAAAGGTAATTTGATTTTGCACTTTCCTTCCACTTTTTCTCCAGCAGCCTCGTAGAAATCTTGTAAATCATTCATAACCATTTCTGTGGCCCATGAGATCTAGGGTTAGACTAATGGCAAAGTTTTAGAGCCAAAATCTAATCCTGGATTTCTTTGCATTTCACATGAAGTAATTTAGGGTTTCCTCTTTGGAATCACAGCTGCATTGAGATGTTTCATCATGCAAAATGAAAAATGATAAAAATTTCTGTATGTTTCTATTATATATGTGTATTATATCTATGTTTCTATTTCCATATTAAGGAGAACTGAATTTGTGCTTTGAAGATGACTGAATGCTATGTGTAGAAGAGGATGATTCTGGAGTGTTAGTATTTGTTTAGAGTTGGCCTGATATACTTATTTATGACAGTTGAATTGATGGAGGTGGATTTGGATGTAATAAAAACATAATGATAACTACTTTGTTTTTCTTTCACAGCTCCATTCAGAGGAAATGTACTAGAGTACTTTTAAATTGAAGATATTATTAGGAATACTGTATTATGATTCTTGCAAAGTCTGAAGGGCTTTTTATTTTTTTCAATCATCAGTGATCTCAGAGAACTTTTCAAATAGTAATTAAGTATCACAAATCCCTGGAGATATAGGTAAATAGGATTTATTCACCCACCACAGGAGTACAGCCGTATTCAGACTGGCATACAGCTCCTGTTTAAGAACAGACAGTAGAGTGACATGCACTTGTGTTCTAAAATAATATCAAATAACAGTCACCAGGAGGACTAGACAGCATAAAAACTGCAATTAGACAGCTATGAAATGAATAATGACATCTACATTTAAAACATTTAGGTAGAAAGATAAGCATCAGTAGATCCCAGATAACTACAAATCACTAAAATCTGTTTCTTATCCTAGCTGAAAAACTACTGTTTCATCTCCTATTTCGCTTTTTATCACATGGGCTTGGTTGTTAATTTTAGGAATATTGCACATATTGAATACAAACAATATTTTCCCGATATTCAGACTTCCTGGAGTTTCATCATTCAGTGGTGGCCCTGTTTAACTTGTGACATTTTAAAGGATCATAGTACAATCCGGTAAGCACGCAACATCAAATAATAAAATTAGCAGAAGGGCTTAGAGTAGAGGCTACTTAAAAATTACTCCTGAGACCAACAAACAAGATTAGTGTCCCACAAATCAATTTTAACTGAATGAAAGAAGATCAGTGCAAGACTTGGTGGACCAGTGAATGAAGACTGGAAGCATTTTATATGAAGAGAAGCTTGTCAATGACTGGATGAAAATGCTAAACATGAGTAGAATGGAATATTTGAAATATTGATGAATCATGTGGGAAGGGCAGGGGACCCCAGAGACACTTGGATGGAAAGGCTGTATGCTATCCATCAGTGCAGCTACGGATGAGAAGACTATCTATAGAATATACTTTATTGGCAGAACTTAGTCCTTCTACCTTTTCATCAATTATTAGCAGAGAAAATGGTAAGCAAGATACACTCACTGGCTGGTTGGTGCTAATAGAATCACAGAATCACAAAATTGCTGAGTTTGGAAGGGACTTCCAGAGAGCTCCTCGTCCAACTCCCCAGCTGAAAGCAAGGTCAACCAAAGCAGGTGGCTTATTGTCCAGTCAGGTTTTGAATTTCTCCAAAGATGGAGACTCCACAGCCTCTCTGGGCAACTAGCCAGCCTTTGGATACCCGGAAGCAGAAAAGTTGCTACAAAGAAGGCTACTATGCATACTGCTGGAAAACAACTGGTCCAGAGGTCCTGAGGATAGTTCATAACATTAAGAACACGAGTCCAACAGAGGAGCAAAAATGGTGAGGAGATGCCCTTGTTTAACACATCTCTCAATCAGCCTCTGATTCTCAGGGCTAGAACTGAAAGATAATATCTGGCCAGAAGAATTACAAGAAGGGCACTGGAGTCTGCTTCTCCCAAAGTGTAAGTACTGTTTTTACATTTTCTGTGTGGTGAGTAAGTTGTTATGCTGTCTTCTACGGCAAACTGCATGTTGTTTTTATAGATAGTCAAACCATTTCCAGTCAATAGCTTCATCCCTCTTTCTGACAATATGTCATGCCTTGCCTTATGTTTGCAGGCTCAGGAGAGGAGGGTCTGGGGATACTAGGAGATTCTGTAACATGTACACTAACGCTTCATGCACAAGCTTCTGTGTAAATATATTGTGCATGATTATTTCCAAGAATATGACTTTACACAAAGTAAAAAACTAAAGCACTGGTACAGATGATAAAGGGAACTTAGTAAAGAAAGAAGAGGTCATCACAGTCATTTGCTACTTTCAGCTAAGCAAATGTTTGCAAATACTTTTGCTACATTTACTCCTTTTTCTTTGTCTTCCTTGTACCAAAATGGATTTATCTGGAAAACAGTTGCTTGTCTTGAGTTCATTTATCAGGAGCATAGTGGTATAAAATAATCTTCTCAACAGTGCAGTGATACTTTAAGGAGGAAAAAATGAAAGAACTGAAGTAACCACTATGAAGTGGGCAGATCAAAGCCTATTCTTAACTCACAAAGCTAATAAGAACTTTATTTAAAGTTAGTATAGGCTAACACATAAAAGAGAACAGTGGTCCATTCTTTGATTTATAACAACCATGACACATTTTTCTTATCAGGCACTACAGAAGATTGTGTTACTTTTAATTGATTATTACAGTTGGAAGTTTGATGATGAGGAAAAAATGAAACCTTGCATGATTCTCTAAGTTTAGAGTTAGTACAACCTTAAAATTTATTAGAACTTTGGCCTCTGTTTTGCAATGGAATATGCAAGCTGCAATAGTTTTGCTGCAGGATTAACAACTTCAGTTATGGATTTTTTTTTTCTTTAATAAAATATTTTCCCAACAACTTTAATCACTAACCTGACTCAGCTGGAATATATGCTATGTAGCATGTTATACTTACTGTATATTTACTTTTGCTGTGTTTGAGGGAGTTGCAAAATGTGTGAAAAAGTATATAAGGGTTCTTTTTTTGTTTTGGTTTGGTTTTTTAATTTCACCTGTAGACAAATCAACTGGAAATTCTCTACTGGTAAAGAGTAATGATCACTGGCCTCCCAATATCTCCTCATGGTACCTTGAAATGTCCTACTCAGCAGTGTTCAGCACACAAACGTGTGTGCCCTAACATCAGCCAGTAGACTCCTGGTCTCTGATAGGGGCTTTCTCAGTTGTGGCCAGCATAGTCACAAACCAGAAATTATTGTGCATACACAGGCGTCAGAACAAAAATAGCATCAGCACACAATACACACAGTTTCACCTTTTCTGAGCAGAACTGTGATTGAGTATTTCTGATGAAAATGTGAACTATGGATGAAACCAGAGTCTGAGTATTTTGCAAACATGCCAGCAACATATAACATAAAATAGTACCATGGGGCTCTGTTCTGCCTGATAGTCTCCTTAGCTGACTCAAATACTCTAGTTTCCTATTAATCATAATGTGGAGAATTGCAAGGAGACAGAAAATGAGCAGAGGAGATAAGTCCTCTTCTACTATCTGCTGCATTGCTTTGAAAATACAACTGTAGCAGACGTTAACTCTTCACTGTTAGTCAAAGTTAACACTGCATCTTTATCTAGATTAACTTCTAATATTGTACATTACTCATCAAAGGAAAACATTCATTACTGGTCTGATCTGTGAGCTGATCTGTGAAAAAAAAACAGAGGTTTCCTTTTGGCAGTTACAATGCATAAGAGCAAGCAAGGCCAATGCTAACCTCCTAGATCATTATTAATTAAAATAAAATTAATCTAAGGAATGTCCCCCAGCATTTCACAACACTCCTGAGTTCTCATATTAAATGGAATCTTAGAATATAGTGCAGGTCTTCCACATCACAATTTCTTTTCCCCAGAAATGCATATAAATCCTCCCACATAATCGGAGCTCAGTAGTTCACTGTGGTAGTGGTAGTGATTATTCCCCTCTTTTGACAGTCTTTTTTTTTTTTCTCTGCTAACCTTCTGTAGTTTTGAGTGAAGATGAGTGTGGATGTGTATGGTGCAACAAACACTGTAATCCCATTCAGAAAGGTATAAGTAGATATATATTGACAGGTATAGTAGTTCTATGAGTAAGCGTATATTAGACTACCATATACAGAGCAGAAAATGCCTGTGTGGTTTTAAAGTAAACTCTCTGTCGACAGTAGAGAAGAAGAGTAAAAGGAAGAAACCCATACTTAGGAGAAGTTGTAGTTATAGTATAGTTATATTTTGTTTTTCCTGCAAAACTCTGGCCTCCCCGCTGCGAGCTGTTTATGTACTCACCTGCTGGGCCCTGATGTCTCCACTCTGAGGTGAAGGGAACAATTCTGTTCCCCCTGGTGACATCCGGATTTTAAAAGCAGCTTTCTCCATCCCTATGGGCTTGAAGTCTTAGGCAACAGCAGAAATCAACAGACAGACAGAAGTACCAAGTTTCACTGTGTACAGTCCTGTACACCTCCTGTACAGACATCGATAGGGGGCAGTGTAGCTGCAATTCATAAATAAGTAATACCCTTTCTTCCGGAACTTGGCAAGTATTCAAAGCACTGTAAAGGTGGGAAGGATCTGGCAAGGCTTTGCAAGACAGCTACAGACCTGTCTGCCATTGAGCATACTTCACAAATCCAGAGTAGAGTGACTTTTTTTAAGAAACTCCAATCACTTTGTTTTCTGCCTGTAACTCTAACACATGCATTTATTTATTTAATTATTGTAAACTAATTTGTTTGAGGGATGCACCACTGTCAAAAACAGAACAAATTTGTGGGCTGGCCCTGAGTTCATGCTAGCCTAAGAGCACAAGATGGTGCTACAGCTGGCCAGCTTTTTGATGGGGTGTAATTTATCTTCTTCAGTTTAGTACTTTTATTTTCTGGCATAGAATTCCTCTGTGTGAATGTTTTCTGTCTCCTTGCCAAATCTGTGGCTAGTTACAATTACACATTTACTGACAAATTAATATTTTCTCTTGGCATCAGCCTTATGTTTATTTTGCTCAGATATGCAACATTTTATCTGCAGCATCTGTGTATTTCTAATCAGTTTATCCCCAGCATATAGCTCCTCTCTCAGATGGATAAGAAGAGAAAGGAAAGCTAATATAAATTATATTATATGTAATGAACAGTAGGATTAATCCTTTGTCAGGTTTTCCTATTTAATAAAAATGATAGCCCTCTCCCCATCATTCCCCCTTTATGACTGATCTTTGTTATTTTTTTTCAAGCAGTTTGAATGTCTTAAGAATGCAAAAGAAGGAACACTGGGACCATTTGGTCTTGGCTATCCCTTTGTAATTATTTTTCTCCCTAGTTTTCTTCTCTTTTTTATTTTCTAGGTCCTAGTACTTTCCGTTGCAGGTCCCTTTGTTGGAAGTGACATCAAAGATACTATTATTTCATCATCTTCAATATATAATTGCTTGATATACTGTGAAGAAAGTCCCTGGAGCTTCTATGTTTAATTTGTCTGTATTATACTGCTTTAGTAATACAGATGAAATAAATAATACAGAAAAGAGATGCTGACTCTCAGTAGGTGGCCTTGTTATATTGTCTCTGAAGCGTGCGTGAGTATCTATGATTACAGACATAGATAAAGGCAATGCTCTTTAAGGACTTTGCAGGATGAAGGTTTATTTCTCTTTTTAGCTGGTATGATTTTCTCAGGGCAGGTTTTATATATTGCATGATTTGTCTGGGGGCTTCCATTTGGCTATCTGTTGCATGAATGCTCTTGACAATTTTCCCCTTCTTTCTACCATCTTCTTGTCCTCTTCCAGCTTTACTCCTGAATGTTGAGAGCTCTTAACATTCCCTTTTCACCTTGAAAAAGGAGATGAGACCATGTAGAGAAGTAATGTAAAACAGCCAAAGCAATCCTCTCTGATTTAATCAAAGAGACACAAATCAAAAGATGTCTATACAGTCTGTAGTAGCAAGCCATAGTACTGCAGTTCTATAAAACTGGAGAGTTCCCCTCTTTCTTAAACCCCCAGTTGTGAATCATTCATTCTACAATTCTTTCTATCTGCAGAGGACACTCACATAACTGTTTTTAGGTCTCTGATTCTGAATAGCCTGAATTACACCTAAGTGCCACAGAAGAATCCTGGAAATCCTATTATGTGTGAATCTTGAAAGCCAAATCTGTTTTCTGATTTAGCCTAGTTTTTCTATAGGGAAATTCTGCATGGGGTACAGCAGGCTTGTGAAAGCACTTTTAGAGTCGTGGAAGATTTGTATGTCACTTTATGTGCATTATTTTCATTTAATGTTCCTTCTTGAACATATCAGAAGGATACATAATCCCTGTTGCTTAAGACCTTACGTGTGACAGCTCTATGTTTCCCTGATTCTGACTGGGGTACAGCACCGGGGTAGAGCTTCACCTGTGTGGGATTCCCAGGGGACAAGTCTCCTCTGCCCTGGTGCAGAATCAGCTCTGTCCTGCCAACTTAACGGTTCCATAAAAAAGGGGGGCATTGTGGGGTGAGCAAAAACAGAATTTCAAGGAATCAGTGGGTGAAATGGATAAAGCAAATATGTTATGGGGAAATGAGGAGGACGGACCTTTCATGTGACAATTATGCAAAGTAAGGTGCATGGTTACTTCAGGAAAAACTGCCAAGGCTATGACTGAAGACAGAAAAGCCCTACCTCTTCTCGCCCTGGACTCCCCAAAACCCCACATTGCTAACTGAGTATGAGTTCACTGGTATATGTCTAATATCATATAATTATCTCAGGGCACCCTTTACTGCAGATCTGGTAGCCAGGGACCTTCTGTCTTTAGGAATCTCTGCAGAAAGAAAAAAAAAACCTACTCCCTTAACAGTATGCTTATGATCTATTTTGTTCTGTTTCTGCTTCTGGCCCTTCACCTGTATGTGGCTCAGTCCTTTTCTAGAACATTTATGGTAAGTGGCTTCCACAATCATTTTCAAATTTAAAAACAAAAATGATTTAAAATCAAAATGAGATGTTAAGACACAGCACAATATTTTATGGAGAGCATTTGTGTGAAAATTGATGCATTTAATGGATTGAGAGCTTGCTACCCCCTCTCTTTCTGGTAATATTTATATATATAGGTGAAAACACAGTGAATGAAGTGTGATTTATGATAAATCTGTATTTTTATCTCTTTCTTATTTATATGGTAGCAACACCAAAGGTTTTATGTGAAACTTGTTCCCTTTGCACTTGACATTTTTAAAGTATGCCATAAGATGTCATCTTTCCTGATTTTGAGCCATGCAAATACCCAAACTCCTCCCCACCCCTGACTGTATATATGACCATATGACTGAAATCTCACAGTAGATTTATTTATTGTGGTCCATTATTTGAACTACAATTAGTCTAGAGCTGGCCACTCTAGACCCAAGTTGGCTGCCTAGTAGTATGCATGGTTCAAGCCAAATCACAAGAGAGAACGCCCATGTCCATGACAATATAAACAGACTAAGGGGTGGCAGACAGAAAACTCCTGGAGGGTGAGCTTCAAGTAAAAAAATATGACCAGATTTCAGAGGGTCTGTCAAATATTCTAGTTATAGAGTCACACTGTTCTCTACAACTTAATTCCTGCAGTCTTTGTTTTGAACTGAGGCAGTAATATGTTCTAACATAATATTTAAGCAGAACTCTCTTTAGAGAGGGAGTTATGTTATCACCATTTTTCAGGGGGAGAAATTGAGGTAGGGGAAATGAAATACACCCCTGTGATTATCCAACAGAGATGACACTGGAATCCAGATTTCCTGAATATGATCTTTCTTAAATATTCTATATACTCTGTTCCTAACTTTTTATTAGAACAATATGTCTTCTCTTCATTACACCAGTATTTTCCAGAACATTATATACTTCACTGTTATTCACTCACCAGACCTTCATAACTTCATGAAACCAAGACAAATTTCAATTGGAGAAGAACATGGCTAATATCTAAATAGGAGATACCCCTACATAAAATCCCTTTTCTTTAAACACACTTGCTTTTTCAGAAAGACTTTAAAATACATGAAGGAATGTGGATATTTTTCTCTCCACCCTCAATGTACAGTGGAATAACTGAATGACTTTTACTCAAACTTTTCATGAAGTTTACCATTGGGTGAAAAGAGAAGAAAATTTTTGGTACAGAGAATGAAAAGTACAGATAACTAGCTACTAGAAAATGATCCAAAGAGTAATTCACAACTTTAATAGTTTTTGTTACTTTTTTCTACTATTTCTAGTACAATATTTCTGGAAATGGACTTAAGCTAAACCCCAAATGAGAATAACTGATCAGAATAAATCGGAACTTCCAAAGGCGGCTGGAATCCCAGACCAAATCCAGGTCAGAATTTCATTGCTTCTGATTTCTCAAATTTATTAAGTAAAATCCAGGATAATAGGAGCTCCTTCAATCTTCAGAGAGCTTTTTATGAATATTATATAAGTAGCCAGGAAAGCTCTGTACAGATGATAATAATGACAAGGACATACTTTGATTATTGATAATTTAAAAGACTCCATATTTTTAGGCAATCTGCTATGATCAGTCCCTTCAGTTTTGAGTAATAGCATACCAGATTTTACAAGCATGTTCTGGGTCAAACCACATTAAGATGACCTCTGCAGAAAGAGTGTGGCGGCTACAGATGTTACAGTTCTTTGAATGGGGTTGTTACACACAATGTAAAGAAGATGACTTCTTAGCAGTAGCAGTGAGTGTGGAGACATTTCTCGTCAAATTTACTGCAGTTTTGGCAAGACTACTTTAAATATCCTTCATTACCAGTATGTGGGTCTGCAAATGTAATCATGCTGAAGTTAGAAATGGTGAGATACTTTAACCACAGCACTAACCTGCTTGGATGTTTAAAAGCCATCTTCTGAATTTCAGCCTTATTTTGTTTATGGCCAGTTCATCTGCACTGAAGTAATATGTCTAACTATGATTTTAGAGGTGTCACTGGGAGTGGCTGATTTTTTAAAATAAATCTACTAAGTACAGCTTCAGAGACAAATTAATATAAAATTTAGAAAAATATAAACATGAAATCTGATGGATTATGTAAGATACATTTTTTCTTGTCTGTTATTTTTAATATTATTACAGGACAAATAGTTAATAATTATTTCACTGAAACACTTTTCACAGTAGTTGTCAGAATGTGCAATTAATTACTAATGATGAAATGGCTATAAAACAAGTTGGTATTGCTATTTCATTTCTTGTTTCTACATTTTCCTGCAAGAGGAAATATCCCAAATATTCCATTTCAAACTTTAAAAAATTAACCCTTCATTTGGAAGTCGCTACTGGGTATCAGTATTTCTGATTTCTCTGAAAAACTGATCCTTCAATCAGATCTTCCTCCATTTTCAGCAGATCTCTTTTTACACAGGGCTGATTACAAAAATGAAAGTAGGTATTTTAGTGGCAGTTTCAATTATTCCTGACGTGAAGATTTTTCAGTGTAGCAAAACTATTCTTTTTTAGCTACATGATATTAACTCATATTTGTTAATGCTATGAGGTCTTAATATTCTGCTTATAAATACACTAAAGAGGAGTAATGTATCTCCTGAGGCTTCTTCCTCAGATCTTCGAGGCTAACATCAAGGAGATGTGCCATCACAGGCAGAACATGCAAGAAGAGCCTGGAGATCTAACTTACTTTTCCTCAGTACAACTCCAACACTCCCGCTTAAAAAAAAAGAAATAAAACAAGTGAGGCTAAACCCCTTAGTAATAAAAGCAAGGCTGAGAAGAGTGCTAAAAATGATAAAATGCAGGTGCGGCAGGATGCCATCTTTCTTTTATGGCACTGATTATTTTTTTCATAAAATGAGCCCGTGAGAAGGCAGACAGATAAAATATGAAAGAATGTATTTCTCATATTTCTCTGTTTTTTCTTTTCTTTCTGAAAAGCTGAACTAACTTTTTAATGCCTGTTCTTTGAAGGATCAAAACTAGGATTCTGACCAGAGACAAAGCAAGATAGCATGTTGTCTTCCTGAGGCTTTGTTACTGTCAACACATTTACTTCCCTTCTTCAAGGCTGTTCTGATATGTTGCCCTTTTATTTTAATTCAATAATGTCTAAGATTCCTGACAAAAGGTTAGAAATCAAGGTTAACAAGTAACAGATTACTATGAAATAAAAATGTCACAAAGTCCCTGTGGAATGCAACTCAAGACATTTGTTACTTAGGATCAATTTTTCATTAAATTCTGCAAATGATTTTAAGCCTTTCTTCTACATCTATGAAGGATGTCCTATATCAGTTGCCAGAAGATGGAGCTCTTCTGATAAACCACGATGCTCACATTTGAAAAAATGCAGAAAAAATACACAAAAAAGCTTTAGAAAAACATTAAGAATGATTTCCACTTGTTTTTTACTAAGGCTTAGCAAATATATTTTGAAGCAAGTAGAGATTATAGTTTGCTGCTCTAAATCTGAAAAACAGCTTAATACATTAACAACATTTTCAGATTTTGTCAGTTTTAATCTTACATTTTATACTCCCTATTTCCTCCATCATCTAAATGTTCCAAACATTCTGGGCCAGACCTTGCCCTTCAGTTAGGATATATGGAGTTAGAAAAGTGCAAAGTAAGCAAAAATTGACTCCAAATCCTTTTTTTTTTTCCCTATGCTCACAGTTTCAGTAGTATAAGGCTGGAGTAACTGCATTGCTGGATTCTGTAGAGCTGCATGGCTGTCAAAGCAAAGTTATTTCATTGAAGTCTGTGACAACTGCTAAGCAGGTGGGCTTCATTTTACCTGACACAAGCCTCCTAAGGCAGGCAACTGTGGAAAGTGAGATAAATTGGCCTGTAAAGGTATTCCTTTGTCTCCCCTGCTGTATTGACTATAGAAGAAAGATAAATCATGAGGTTAGACTAGACATCTAACTTTAAGACAGCTAAAGTTAGGCAAGATGAATCCAGAAATCTTATTAAGGGACTTCATGAAGAAAAGGTCAACTCTTTGTGCACAACATTGATTCACACTTCTTCAGTATAAGCTATGAACACAAAAAATACAAGCATGTACTTCAAATTTTAGGGAGACAGCTATGTAGTTTGAAAAGTGTTTGAAAGAAATTGCTATTATATTATATCCAATGCCATATCTCACTTTTCCACTTAAAACTGAAATAACCTTTCCATAAGTGTCAAGCCTAGATAGAGGAATCATAAAACAAGTACATATAGATTATGTTGCTATATAGCATTCATCATGGAGGGAGAATAAATAATACACTGCAGAAATCTCACATTGACACATTTGCTTGAAGAAATTTAGAGCTCCAAAGGTTGCTTGGTATGACAAAATTAGATTTTTCTTCTGTTTAAAGAAAACTTCTTTTGTTTGTATGAACATGCATCAACATGTGTGATCAGATTATCAATAGCTTTCACTGAATTTGTCAGTCAGCCTGGATTTCACTGAAAGTCATTTAGGCCTGAATTTCAGAACTGAAGGTGTGTGTGTGTGCATGTGCGTGTTCTTACTAATCTTCTCCTGCTGCAAACAAATGTTTATTTTTTTTCATGGAGATTAATAAAAAGGAAAATATTTTTGCATTCTAGTCCTGTATCAATCAAAATATAAAAGTTCTACTTGGTGGACTATTCACTTTGTAAAACCTTTAGCAGTAGTAGAAGATACCAGTTTTGTCCTATAACTTCTCTTTGTCTCGTGTTTCTGTGGATGTACTTAAAAGCTTTTCACAGCCGTACTATATATTAGGTGTAAAGGCTGGAGATTCACATATCCTACTTTGGCACCTTTGCTCCCTCTCAGGCCACTGAAAAGAGAAAAGTACCTTCTAACATTTAAAGTTGGAGTTGGGCATTTTCAGAGAGGAAGTTAGAGCACTGAATGAAGAGCTTAACTACTGCCTGCTCTCTGTTGATTTTATAGGAGGTTATGCACCTCAATTCAAGGCAAAAGTTATGATAACCCTCCTGCACCCAATGTGTATTCTCCAAGTAAATCCTCTATCATACACTGTCAAACTGCACTGTGATTATGGGTTCCAGCTTTTCTCTGATTTCTACTGTTTTCTGATACAACACATGTATTTGAAGTTTTGAAATGAATTTAGAGAGAAGTGAAAACATGACATAATTTTAATTTTCTTTTCAGGATGATTTTAACAATCAATTTCTGAAAATTCCATTAGCTCTGGATCTTTCTGTCGTTTTCTCCGAGTAGCAATGAAAGGATCATACCTACCACAATGGAGAATACTTACTTGACAGTAAATGTGCCTAATGGACACATGCCAGAGGATTCAGCAGGAATTCAGGTGCTGCCCATCTGTAAATGGTGGTACATAATGATGACAGGGAAAGTGCATATATTATTTTTTGAGGCTTTTATTACTTACAGCTTTCATATTTGTGCTGACACATCCTCTTGCCATGTCTTAGACAATGTTACATCAATCTCCCTGCAGTTCCACAACCATATAATTTATTCTGCTGGACAGCTAAGTTTTCCTGTCATTTTTTAGAAAAGCCTTCTCAGAGGAGGTTGAAGTTATGATTTCTGGAATTATAAGCCCTAATGAAAGCACAGTGTAAACTTTTACCCTTTTTCCTACCCACCTTCTGCCCTTCACCCAAACTACAAGTATCTTGCGGGGTGGTTAACAGGTAGCAGGACTGTTTGGCACGGTTTGCCAGTACTGTGCCTTGTAATGACAAGTTTGCAGCATTCTTCTCATGCACCTTTCCCACTGCATGATTGCTGCTCTTGTCGCTCATAAAAATAAAACCCACCGATTTACAATGTGCTCATCATAAATGCTAGTTTCACTTATTTGTTCTTCATTTACTATGGCTATTTAATGAAGAATTTTGAATTGAAGGTTAGTCAAATCCAGAAAGAATTTAAAAGCAGCTTTTGGTACCGGACATATCCACAATGCTTTCAGATGGAAAATGCAGCTTTTCTACCAATGTATACTTATTTTGGGACTAATTTTTCTTTCTCACTGGCAGTGTGAAAAACCATATGTAAGAGAAATAAAGACAATATGCTATAAAATGAACAAATTCAAGTGGCAGAGACTGGGAGGAGAATAGAGAAACAACACATTGTTTTTCTAAGGCCTTATATATGTTTACAAGTTGTGACTGTACTGGCAGTAGTTGTATAACCCATCTGCTAAGCGTGCAGTTAAATCACTGTAAAAGCCAGCAAGAGGAGGAATACTTTTATAGGGATACTTTTCCTCTGATATAGCTATCCACATAAAAAGAGTTCTGCCAATTATAGTGTTGTAATTATTTCTGTTTTTAAGCATAGTTTTATCCCCAACAAAACAGTTACAATAGTAGCAAAACTGCAGGTTAATTAGGACTAATGTTCTTCTGTTAAAACATTGTTCACTTTTAAAACTGTCAGCAAAATTTTTCAGGGAGAGATTATTTAAGTTAATGGTGATCTTTAAGGCTTTCTTGAAAATATAATCTAAAATAAAATTGATAGTATTGTTGTAGAGTAGGCTATAGAAAAGTAAGTAAATAGCTACAGAACAAATATTTCTTCTGATATTAAGCAAGGAATTCTGTTAGAATGTGGAATTTTAATTTCTTTTAAATGTCTACCTCTGATGCACTGTGGAATGAAGTTCTTCCTGGACAGACCTCCCATTATCCATTTAGAAGAAGGCTGCAGACCAAGAAAACTAGTAAAATAGCTAGGTTTTTTTTTCCCACAATAATGGCAGTATTGACAATATAAGAACCTAGCTAGATGGACAGACAGCTTGATAAGCAGCATAGCTAACACTTTTGTTTAATACATCTTGGGCACTAATAGAATGTAGGAGGATAGCAGCCCTTTTGAGAAGAAAATGTATACTACTTCATTGACCGTAGATTATTTTACTATAGTTCAGGACGTTTCTACTCTACGTATCTTATGCTAACATGTAGACAACATACACACTGCGTCGCTTCACGTCATGCGGTTGCCTGCAAAAGCTAAGAGCGGGGGTCCTGTAAGGCTAGAAGGGTAACCTAAGCTATGCTCCTAATATTTTAGAATTAGTTTACATCTTTGTTACAGTATTGTGAGACCATTCCAAGTGCGGGAGCTTTGAAATATAGCTGAAATATACTTAACAATTTTATGTCCCCTAATTTGGTATCCTAAGCATGCAATGTTCTTACTTTATCTTTTTTTCCTAAAAAACCTCCCAAAAGATTTCAGGAGTCAGAACTGGATTGATTTTCGAGGTTCATTTGTCACTAAGAACAGAGATTGGAGCTGAAAGAAAAGTGACTCATGATGTCTATGCTCACTGCAGCATAGCTGACAGTTTGCAAGTAAAGAAAGACATACTTCCCTTTTCCTCTGGGGAGCCAGCAGAGAAAAGGACATTTCACTCAAGCAAAAAAAGGGTTCGAAAGGGTTTTAAAAAGGGTACATCAATTTTGCCAGTATCAGTGGGCACTAATATTATACAGTCTCTACATCCAAAACTGCACTTTCCCCAAAGTAGGAACATTCTGCACTGATGACTCTTTTGAGTGTATTCTTTTCCCTAGCTTTGAACCTGTTGTAGAGCCTACTTAGGGCAATGCAAAAGCTGTTATTGACTTCAGTGGAATTTGGATCTGCTGAAAAACTGTATTGCTAGGTTTTTGCAAAAAAGTAGCTTTTTCAGACCTTAGTGACAGATCTATAGGTGGGTATTGACACAGCTCATCTGACCTCCTCCTTTCAAAGAACTTCTCTCTGAATTGCCCAATTTCCAATAACCCACCACTAATAGACTTCAGGCTTCTCATATATTTTGAAGTGTCTTTAGATTTAGTTGCTTAACTAAGAAGCAGAAGCAATTTAGAAAAGTATTGTTAGAAAAGTGCTCTGCTTGGTTTCAACACAAGGCTAAATCCTCTTGTAAAAGAGGGAAACATATCCCCTTTATCAGGAAAAAAAAAATCTTGCTTATTTACCCCCTTTTATTCTATGATAATAGACAAATATTGTGTCCCCCCCACCCCCACCTTTTCTTTATTCAGTTTGTCTTAAGTTCTGCATAACTACAGGAAAGAATAAAGTTTCTATTTCTGAGACTGGATTTGTTCATTGCAGTCTCATTAAGCAAAGACTTCACTGGATTTACCATGGACTTTAGCTGATTATCATGAGATCACAAGTAGGCTCAAGTAACATGGCTCTTTCTCCCCAGTTCGTTGCACTTTTTTTCTTCTAGTATTTCACATTGTTGGGCCTGCAGCTAATATAGATGCTTGTAGCTGCCAGGGAGAAGCTAGATACTCCAGCAGATTCAAATTCAAACAGTTGAGGAAGTAATCCCAATTTTACAGTGTAATTCTGTGTTGATCGATTGATCTGATTTTCCTAAGCCTGAACTGTGGAAAACCTTCCCGTTGTGGAAGATGAGTGGGGGCTAATACGGCAGCACTGACACTAGCCTGCCTGCGCCCTGTGCGACAACGTAGATGTTATTCCTTCTCTGTGGAGCACACATAGCAAAGGGATAGTGAGCCATTCAAGGAAACAGAATTGCTTTGAAGCCCTGAGTCTTCATAAAGCTGCAAGCCACAGAGGTAAGTGGTGCTTGAAGACTTGTGACTGATGCAGAATTTTTAGAACACAAGGACATATATAATTTAGCAGTGACAGCAGTAGCAGCAGGAGGAAGAAATTCACTTCAAAGAAAGCAGGAACATAGGAAAGGAGGTGTTTTAAAAACAAACCAGGGAGCTCTTTCTGGCAATAGTGCCTCATAGGACTCAAATGCAGAAAGCCAGGCTCTTCTTTTGATTGCTGACTGATCTGTGTTTTTCCTCCTGTCAAAGCTAGCATATGCTCAGCTTTTAAATCTAAGGTCTGCCTTCAACTTTAAAGGAGTGAAGGGTTGGATGATTCCTCTCAAAGATTTTGCTTTTCTAGGAAAAACAAAACAAAACAAAACAAAAACAAAACAAAAACAAAAAAAAACACACACAGAACAAAATCTTAATGCATTAATGCCAGTGTAGAACAAGCAGTTTAACTACTCCAAATCTCTTTTTATCCACATAGCTCTCACCTTACTCCATACACCTGATTCTTTAAAAGTAAACAGGCTGAACAGGCTCTCACATAGTTTCCCCATAGCCGCTTTCAGCAGTGATTTTGGGGGTTGCTGAATGATCTCGAGTACAAAGAATCACAGCCTTGGGAGGACATTTTAATGACAGTCAACAGTCAAATGGACAAGTTTATGCACTGAGGCAGAAAGCGTCACTATTTTGTGGTTCTATCATAAGGTTGGACTCATTATGGCCCAAGGGAATCCCAGCATCTGCCAGGACTCCCCACCATCATCATTTCTTTCTTCATTAAAATTGCACTGGTCCCTTTTTGTCCCCTGGCAGCCAGAAACTCAGGAAATTGTAAAAAAAACAGTTTGCATATTTAATGTAGCTATTAATGGGAGGGGCGAAAAAAAAGAGAAAAAAAAAAGAAAAAAGCTTTACTTCTACTTCCCTCCAAGAATTCTAAAATTTAAGTTTAATGGCTATGCCTCTCCTTGCTGGAATGTGGAATGGTGCTGATAGTATCAGGAAAATTTAAATCACTGTAGAATATGCTGAATACCCTGCATATTCTTCTCAAACTCGACTATGAGTTAACATTAAAAGCTGTGTTTCTGCGTTGAATTCTCTTTTGGTCTCCATCCATGAGGATCAGTTTGCTAGGTCAGAGCATGCGGGTTTTTAGATAAATCACTGCTATTCTTTGGACAATCCTGTTCACTTTGAACATGGTACTTCTTCCAGAAATAAATCACCCTACAGAGATGATTTCTAAAAATGCCAGTGGTATTTCCTATCCCTTTTATCATATCCCTTTTACATGACATTGAGAACCTAAGCAATGATGCCCTGACTCTCCAAAATAAGGTGTTTCATGAAAAGTGCCAAAATGAGGTGAGGTGTTGCTGGGAAACCAATATTTTACAAGGGCAAGTTTAAATTTTTTCTAGCTGTTAATTAAATTTAAGCTTCTACATTGAAAGATCCTTGCCAGTCTTACTGAATATATTGATAATAAATTAATTTTTATCTTGAGAAAGCTGTTGTTTGCAACAGCTGTGTATTCACATTAGCATTGCCATTCTCCATTAAAAAAATAAAAACACAGGCAGCTATATTTCTGATGCTCTAATGTGTTTAATATATGTCATTTTGTGGTAAGTACTTACATTGTAAAGTGCAGTTAATATGTAGTAGCTAGTAAAAGTCAATGTTCACCAGGTGATAAGTTATAAACATAGGAGAGAGAGCTCTTTTTTTTTTCTTTCTTTTGAAGTATAGGGAATTATTGCCTTTCCTCATATGTCTATTAATAAAACTTCTCTGTGTTAATTGTATCAATATAAGTTTTGAAAATTTATATTGGCAATGGAAAGGAGAGTTCCAGAAGCAAAATCCTAAGCCCTCCTCGGTTATTCTGTGCGAACTGGAAATAATTGTACCATCATCAAAGGATCAAAAGGAATTTGATCTTTTGAATATCATCTTTTCTAAAAAACAACATGTTTATTCAAAAATTCCAGACTGTTTTTTCTTCTGTGTGTGTTTGTGTGTAAATTTTCTGTAACATTTAAGCATGAAGTAAATATAAAATAAATTTTAATAAAATTCTTCTTTTCTATTGGCTGAAAGAATATTTTTAAAACAAGAGCTACATTGTGAGGGGTTTTTTTAATGAACAAATAAAAATACATCATTTCTATCCACATTCTTTGATTTTTTTCATAAAACCACATCCCCAATTTTTGATCAGTGCTAGTTCAGAAAAATGAACTAGAAATTGATAATAGGACTTTCAAGGTTACTCATTTTTCTAATTTTTAACTACTGAAGTCAGAGAATGCTGTGTCATGGAGTTAGATGGGAGCAGTTAGCCAGCACGAAGAACTCTAAACCATTGTAGTATTATTGACAAGAGGCGCTCCATCACTCTGAAACTCTCTTTGTTTGTCTATATATGCCTGCTGATTTGCTGACCACATTGCCTCAGTCTAATGGTGCTTAGACACTATTCCTTCACTTGGCCCAAAAGTACTGTTAGATTGCAGACACCCACCAAAAGAGGTGCTAGTTTATGCAATTTAGTTCTGATGTAGCTACAAATTGAAGAAAAGACAAATCTTTGAGCACGTGTATGAAAGACCCAGAAAGCACCAACACCAGTAGGACATGTGGAAGAAGCCAATCCCAAAAAGGAATGCATAAATGTTGAGAAATTCAAATCATTCGATTATTGCATTCATTCCATTTCTTTCTAACTGTTAATAAGAAAGCCAATGCAAAAGACTATGTACTTTAAAAGTCTTCACAGAGGCTGTAGGATTGATGGGAATTGTATCTTTTACACATGACCAGAAAACTGTATTTTCATATTATAATTTTCACTAGAGTATATTCAAACATGGCAAGTTACAGTTCATTTTAGGTATAAAAGCAATAGCAGCGTGATAAAAGTAGGTAAGATGTATTTTCATATGCAAAAAATCATCATTCATAGGGAATAATTGCATCAGGGTTTTTTACATAAAAGCAGCAACTATACAAATGTATCAACTCTTCTTGGAGCCTGAGAACTAAGAGATAAATATTTGAATGATTGCCTCTGTGTCCATGTTAATTTTTTATTTTGTAATGATACTATTGGATTCACTATATAATGAGGACAATGACTACAAGATAATAAGATGCATGTCTCCAGAATACGTGGTACACAACCCATAAATCATTACCAGACATTTTGGGTTCCCTCCTGATGTGGTGTGTATTGCTCCATTGGCTTCAGCTGCACAGTAACAGAAAGTCTAGTTCTTTCTTTCTTTCTTTCTTATTATTCCCTCACTCATTCTGCCTCCTCTCTCACAGTCTCAGAAGAATAGTGTTTTCTTTTGTTCAGTTAAGCATGAAGTCACAGAAGTAACACTTCAGTAGGGAGAGACTTATACTGATGGGAAGAAAATTTCAAAAGATCTGGGAACTGGCTTTTTGTCACTGAAATCCGTAAGAGTTTTATCATCGGTTTCAAAAAGAGTGGATTTAGACCAAAAATGAATACCTTTGAAAATCCTCCAGCAAAACGTAGTTCTTTCTTCCTCTTTTGCCTGCCATTCTTTCCCCTCCACCCTAACTTCCAGCTCTCCCAATAAATCTGTTTTGAGAGCTATTCAGAGCATACATATTTTCAACTGAATTTTGCAGAGTGCAAGAAGTATGTGCTGATTTAGTGTACCGAAAGTATATTACAGCAACACCTCTCAGAACATCAAACAGAGAAAGTGGCATGGATGAAGAGATATTAGATGGAGAACTCTAAATGTCATTATCTGAATTTCTAAATTTCTATTTCACCTACTAAATGCATACAATACTACAGGCAGAGGGATTTTATTTTACATTTATACTGAATTTATTTTTACATGGATTTTTCCAAATAAATGTGAGAATTTTCTTTTAAATCAAATCCCGACTCTGTTGATTTGTTTTTGTCTTAAATATTCTCTTGATTCAAAAATTTCACAGCTGTATTAGACCAATTCTGTTAGACTGGATTCTAAACAGAAACAGGTATTTCACTGAAACAGGTATTTCACTGTTGTGTTTGTTTCCATATACTGAACACAGGTGAATAACTGTTTGGAATTAAGTGTTGACTGGATGCATCAAGTAAGATGTGATTCATCTGCTTGGTGTAAATGACTTGAAGATTGCATTTCATTTTTTTGATTGCATTTCATTTTTTTCATAGTGTATACATGCCTGGTTTTTTTGTTCATCACCTTTTATTTTCTATTTTACCTCTCCCACTCCCTGAGATTTCATGTAGGGAAGTTACATCTAGACACTTTTCCATCTGCTCAGGAAGGTTCAATACAAATTTTACATCATCTTCTGTATGTCACAATCATGATAGCTAACTTTGCCAAAGTCTGTATCTGGAAGGTAGGTGAGAGATGTGCAGGATCAGAGCCTTATTTAGCAAAAATAATGGGCAAGATTCAGTTGCCTGAATATAGCATCTAGTGGCATTTTAGACAGCCCGGAGTATCTTGCCTGCATTCCAGATGGCTCACCAGCAGAATGTAAGTCTTGCAAGAGTTATATCATATTCGCCAGCCCTATGTAGATTCTCTTGGGCATTTGAAATGTCACTAGACATCTATGTTTAGGCAAAAGAATCCTACCTTATTAATCCATACTGGTCTGAATGTTTCAGGGTGGAGGGAAGGAACACACATACGCACACCGGGATGTAGAAACTCCAAAGGTTTCTAATAGCCATATTGGACAAGAGTTATTGAAAGCACCACTTTTTTCCCAGAGTTTTTCATTCCTTATTTCTTTTTGTACAAAACTAGTGAGATGAGTTTTTCAAGGTGACTTTGCAATCCAAGTTAATTCACTACCTGTCAGAAACTGTTGCTTAAAATAACTGACCCTAGAGGTTTTCTATTCTATTCTAAAAATAAGTAAATAAGAAAACACATACTCTTAAAAAATAGTCCTAGTTGTATTTTTAAGCTCGCAGTTCAGAAGATTTTTGCCAATTAAAAATTATATATGTTGATTTGCAATGGCCTATTTCTTTTGATATTCTCTATGCAAACAGTGTTACAATTATTATGATTTAAAATAGGGTAACAAAAATAACTAACTGAGGCTCCTGATCATTAAAAGTATTCCTGAGCTTTGATGCTTAAAGAATATGTGGACTTAGATTCTGTACCTCCAAAGAGCCCAGATTGCTCATCAAGAAATCTCATTCTATTGTTCTTTTTTTTTTTTTAATTTACCTCCACGCAATGTCAGCTCCCAAGGCATTACCCTAGCAGCTCCTTCAGAGGAGGTTGTTTCACCCTTGCTAAGTGATATTCCAGGTACAAACTTATTTTTAGTCCTCCTTTCCAGCCTTACAGTGAACTTGTTGGTTCTGTGTGATTCCAGCCCAAACAGTTACAGAAATTTGGTGTGGGTAGGGGAGACAGTTGGACAGCTATACTCTTTAAAAGTACTTGTTCTACTGCCACGGCATAAAGATGTTCTTTTCTAGCCCTTGATGTGTCTGGGCAGTGTACTGCTATATCAGGCTTTCTGGGTGATTGATAGCTCCTTTCTGCTCAGCTAGGGAAAGGTATTATTTGTTAAAGAAAGAGTTCTGTTTGTATTTCTGCAATGGACTTTTTCAGGGACTGCTGTGAACTGAATTTATCTTTGAAGAGTAGGATGCACAGGAAGCTGCAGTTTTGGTTAACGTTAATGAGGCAGCAAAGGATCAGAGAGTGTATATTTGCCAATTCCAGTCCTAAAACTGAAATATGTTAGATAAAAAAGGATTTTAAGCAATGTGCAAATTTCAGTTTCGATTCTGCTCCAGCAGAAATTGGTAGCATAAATTCCTCAGATTTCAAATGGTGGAAGAACCATCATTATGTTGAATTTTCCTCCATAGCTTGAAACATCAGCCTAACTAAATGCGGTAATTACAGCTTAAGGAGAAAATCCTGCTTGAAACAATGCATGGGTTCCATTTCCTACATGCCCTTCCATCCTTCAGAGCTACCAGAGTGATTCTGCAAGAAACTGCATACTCTCTGTGGAGCAGAGTCCATAGAGTTGGAGAATTAAGATATATAAGTAAAAGAGGGGATTCAGAAAGCACTGAGAAAATCCTGCTATATTTTTTTCCCTGTGGACTCTAGCTGCTCTTGTCACTATAGTCACAGGCTACAAAATCTTTTAGAGGATGATACAAAGCTGCCTGGGTGTGGGGCAATGGGAAGTTTTCCACCTCCCCTCCTATTCATATCTTCTTATGAGCCAATTTGTATCAGGAAATGAGTGAACAAATTGGTCCTTTAGGACTTTGGGGGGAATTGAGTGCTCAATGCTGAGTTGACAGTCTTAGTGACTGAGAACAGATTATGATTTTTTTTTTTAAAGAAAATGAAAGATTTTAGAGGGAAATTAGGTTTTTGTTTTTGTTTTTGAGAAAACTTTCTCAAAATCTAGTCTGGAATCTTCTGATACCCTACATAAGGAGTAGGGTATCAGCAAAAATGGCAGTTCAGTGACACAGACATAGTATACAGGAGATTTGACTTTAACTTCTTGCACTAAATTCATATCATGTATTTGAACTTAGGTCTCCAATATCCAAAACCACTACTAATATCCTTCTTTAATATTCCAGTTGGGCAGTTCAGTCTCTGCAGTTTCTGTATAGCTATTCACTGGGCAAGATATTGCCTCTATAGTAGTGGAGTAGTAATGGAGGTAGGGTACTTAGTTAAGAAATGAAAGACACTATGATGTTGCAAGGAATCTGCATCTTCAAGATACTACAGTCAAAACAGATATCAAAGTATACTGAGGTCAGAGCAAAACCTTGTTACACCAACTTTGAGATTATCTCGGGGAAGAGAATGAAAGTAGGTGAGTCTAACAGCTGTTTCAGTTATCACCTAATCTATTTTCACTGCTTACAGTTCAAGCATGGTGTAATTGTGGCCAGGAAAAAAAAAAAAAAAAAAAAAGAATAGCCCACTAATTGAAGACTACTGAAAGACGTTTTCAGGACCGCTTCCCTTTGTTTTCATGTCAGAGAAGGAACTGGATTCTGAAGCAGACATCAGAGGCAGTACCAAAACACAGCATTGGAACAGGCAGGTAGGGAAATCTTTGGATAACAGGAAGGCTGTATTCCCAGCAGCCTCTGCCTATTGATTCACAGACCATCTTAAAAAAACAAACAAACAAACAAAAAAAGGTTGAAAACAAGCTGATGGAATATCAAACAGATGTACACATCTTTGGGAACCCTCACCTCACCTGAGGAGATGTCAGGCCTCAATCCCAGTGGTCCATGTCTCTGAGGTGCAGAGATATTTGCCTTTCTTAGATGTCAAATATCACCAGAAAACCATTTACTTCCTGAAATCATGAGAGCTTTGCTTGCTAAATACTAGCACTTAAAAAAACTAACTGTAGAATTACATGGAAGCATCCACAGAATTGTTTCTGTTAATTTCTTTAGTGTTAGAATCTAGCATGTAAAGCATTCATGTCTTAAATTTGCAAGGATTAAGAATGTTGTCTGCAGAAACTGTTCCAGGACACTATATTACAAAGTGTTTCACTTCACTAAGCATGTAAATTATGACTGCATGTGCATAAAACGGGCTCAGAGGAGCTCAAAAAAAATCTTCTCATTTCATTTAATTTGGATAAAGACAAATTAGGGCCTGCAGATGTATATGCATATGCAAATATACATGCATATATATGCATACCCATGTGTATGTTGCATGCTGTAAGAGGGTTTAACAACCTGGTATATGTCCTTTCAGAGTTGATCAGAACAGACAAAAAATTCTACTTCTCCTGTGTACCCTCTTGGAAGCTCCTCTCATGTCTTTTCTGGAGGATTTTCAAGTAAGTTCCCAAGAGATTGTGATAAGAGATATTTTTCTCTGGAACATTATAGAAGTTTTTTACAGTGTAGACTACTATATAAGAAAGCCTGGATGTTTCAAATTGCAACAAAAAAAGAACAAAAAAGCCAGTGATCAAATGATCAATAAATAACTTGCTATTTTCTTTATTACAAGACCAGAGAGAAAATAGATGGATGTAGCAATTAGAATTTGCATTTTGGTCTATAAGTAAGCCACTTAGAAGTTGTATTTAAGTGATGATTATTCTGTATTTTATTATGAAAAAAAAAACAGGAAGACATCATTTTGTCATTTAATAAATTATTATGCAACTAATCAATCCTGCCTCCCAACCCACAAACCAACAAAAGTAATCTACACTGGTAGAACTTTCTGTACAATATAGCTCTGTAAATAACATTGTTATGCACACTGTAAGGGCTAAGCACATAAAATCGTTTCCTTGCATTTTTGTTCACCAGTTTTGTTCAGAGAGCTTGAAGTTGTCTTTGTTTTGCCCTTGGAAAATATTCATTGCTATTCTCTACAGACAATTCTTGATATGCAGTTTTCGGATATTTAATACAGAGGAATGAGAATGGCAAAGTTTATATCCCTGTCCATAAACCTGATCAATATTGTATCTTTCTTCCTTGTTCTCCTTAACTAAATTATTTGCTCTATGATTAGATTATAAGTATTTTCTGGATATTCTGAGTTTATTTGAGTATGATGAATACTTGTATAAGTCTTAATGCTACAGTAACATAAATACTGTTACTATTGCTACTTTTGTTTTCTGAGAAGCTTTGTAACTCTTTATATTGGTGTCAAGAACAACAACAATATTTGAGCATGTACTGTCAGGAGAGTCCTTCTGAAACACTAGCTGGAACACTAACAAAGAATTGTATTACTACTGATATGAAGGAGAAAAATAACCTGCTAGGAAATTTTCTTAGGTAATTACTCTTTATTTGCAATGATTCAGATGTTCAAATCCTTGAATGTGTAGCTGAAATGTTTTAGCTGAAAGGGAAGAAATGACCAATATTACTAAATGCTACATACAATCATAGAAGTAATTTCCAGTGTTAGGAGTGTGGCCAAACCTATTTCTCCATGAATTGAGCATTCTGTGTAAGAGTGACCTGTGGAGCTGTCATAACAAGCTCCAGCCCTCTGACACCTTAAAAATCATAATTGTAGTAGCATCATGCATGGTTCTTCAGTCGTCCGCTTCAGGTAAAGAATATCTGAATCATCAGATGTGACTGGTGCATAGCTGTGCAGGCTAGACTCCGTTATCTGACATGACTCATGTACCATTTGGCTCTGTGCCATTCATTTCATTGATTCAGTTTAATGGCTAAAATTAGGCCCATTCTCCACTGATCCAGCCAAGCTCTAAAGGTTGATCCAGCATAGCTTTGCTACCACCAGCTCAATTTCATCTGTATAATTCTTATCAAAATCAATCCATGTCTTCTGAACTTGACCATGAGGAATCCAAGCGAGGCCTGGGGCAGCTCCTTGCACGTTGAGGAGGATCTGCTCATCTTTCTTTATTCTCTGAGTAACTTACGTCCTTCAGAGTAGAGAAATTCCAGCTGAAAGAACACACAATTTATATTGCATGAATAAGCAACATTAAAGTTCATGCAAGGAATGTCTCTACAGTAGGAACAGAAGGTTCCAGAAATGAGGTTGCTGAGTTCATTTTTAAATTCTTACCAGAAAGTTTCCTTCCTCTGCCCATTGCTTTTTTTTTTTTCTTTTTTTCTTCTCTCTCTCTCTCTCTTCTGTTTTAGAATGCTTTTGCAGTAAGCAATTCATCTGAATACTTCTGGAAAGTATACATAAAAGGGTCAGTTGACACATGAGCTGAATTTTCCGGAGAGTGAGTATTTTTAAAATTTCCACAAGTTGTTTAGCAAGTTGCAGTGAAGGGATATTTTAAAAAATAATGTTTGTGTCATTATACCAAGTGTAGAATGACAGTTCTGACATCACTAAAATGACACAGCAGGTTCTGGAGCCTGTTTTGGCAGAGATCTGCCACTCACACGCTGTAAAGCAGGTGGGAGACTGATTTAGCTGGTCACCTGAGGATGCTCTCCAAGGGAAGGGAAGCCTTTGGGGATTGCATAGCTGCAATCACTATTCCAGAATGCAGTCTTCAGAATATGTTCAGGGAAAAGATAAAATGCCTGGGTTGCTCAGCCAATCCCTGTTGCTATGACAACTCCACCGCGCTGTTATTTAGATCAGCCTTCAGGCTACTCTATCAGCTCTAGTGGAGGAAGGGACATAATGACCACTTACAGCTGCCAGAGGAACCAATGATATGCGCATGTATGTGAGAATCCATTGTATTAGCTATGTAAAATATTGAAGTTGGTGTCATTTGCCTTCAGAAAGATGCCAGCATTTGTCGGTGTACCAGTGGAAAACTAGAGCCTGAACCTGCAAGGAGGGAGAGAATTCAGGTTATTACACTGAACCAGAGCTGCAGCATCACACCCTATTCACAGTTTGTCCACTGCCTTTTCTCTTTTCTCCTTCTTGGCTCCTGTCAGATGGTGCTATGCACCATGCCGACCCTCTCCATTAGTGGTGGCGGCAGCAACAGCAGGTCTGCTGGGACGGAGCATATGCCTGCCCATTTGCCACCCTTGTCCTGTTCTGTGAGGAACTCTTCAGGCAGGGGCCTTTTGCCTCAGCTTTCCTGTCTATAACAGCTGTTAGGTACTGCTCTACTGCTCTACCCTTTGCAGGAGAAGGCTCACAGATGTTTAGAATTTGGGAAAATTCACTACTTTCTTCTTTTTGTTGTTGTTCAAGTAATCCTGTTTTGCTATGAAACAGATCATTGTGTAGAACCAAGATGTTTCTGTGTAATTCACCTCTGCCTCTACCTCACTTCTGTTTCTTGGGTTCATATTAACAGCGTGAATGCAGCAGCAATGCATAGCTGACTGCCATGCAGTGCAGTAGGCTGCTTTTGCCCTGATCACAATATGGAACACAGAAAATGATTACTCATACTCTTAACAGGTTCTTTCTATGACATCAGATATACAAATAAGATCATCTCTTTCATAGGTCAGACAATGCACTCACAAATGCACCTTTAACACAATGAGAAGAACATAGCTGATGAGGCTGTGTAAACAAGGAGCATATCTAGTGTGTGAAAATATGTCATTCTTCTCTTTTAGCATGAAAAGACTTTGAAGAGCTGAATGCACAACATTTGTCTCATTATGACTAGCATGCTGTTGCTCTGCTTTTTCACAACAGCATGGTAACCTGCTGACACAGTTTGCCAAGCTCCTGCCTCCCTCAGTGGCTACATAAGCCAGGCTGAAGCAAATGGACTATTGAATTGCATTTGCTTGGCAGTCCTCCCACAGAAAACATGAAGAACAGCAACTCTGATTTGCAGGACCTATTCTCATTTACTTCTTTTGTAGTGCAATATCTTTTGCTCAAGAAACATACACAGTCTGGGCTGAGACTTTAAACTGTGTCCTACAGCCCTGTAGTGAAAAGCCTTTCCCCATTGTTACGGCTAAACTTCCTCTAGCAATACACAGTATACAGACACATTCCTGAATTCAGTGTGTCTGCTTACACATTTAAAAAAAATCAGGTGCTCAGATTCTTTCTAGTGTATGGCTAAATCCTGCAGAACAAAACACTGGTTTGGAAGAAACCGAAGGATATTCTTAGAATGTATATGTTGCCACTGAGTATATACATGCATGTATATATGTATTCAAATGGTGAATATTTATATTCATCAAAATATATATATTCACCAAAAGGTTGATTTTGTATGGCATGCTTTAATATCATTCAAGACTATTTTCCTGTTGGATTTATTCTTTAGGTCTGTTAAGACTAGACAAAATAGAGAGAAATACCTACAGTTGATTTTTAAAGGGCGTTCAACTTTCAGTTTCAATAATTTTTGAACTTTTTTCTAGTAAAACAATTTGTCTCTTCTAGTTTAAAATTGCATTCAAATTTTACTGCTTTCTTTTCCAGCTTTAGCTCTCCTTCATAAAGGAGATTTTTAAAGGAGATTTTTAAAATTAAAGGAGATTTTTAAAATTAAAAAAACTGTGCCTGTTTCAGTTTAAAATTTTTGGTCATCACTCTGGCTTGGGAATTGGAGTGGGAAAAGCTGTATTTGTAGAAGAATGTAGTTATTTTTGGAAAGGAAAGGACTGCATGTGAGATGTATTCTTTCCTTCATCACCTAGATAGTTTGATTCTCCTTCTCATGTAAAGCTAAAAAGCTGGTGTAATGTATTCCTGTGTATTATAATATACCAGATAACTTTTGCATTCTTGTAGCACCTTCTCGGTTTCTAAATCACCCTCCGCAACTGAGAACAGCTGAAATCAGGTTGTGACCTGCAGTGACTACAACAACATAGACACACAGCAGCATTTCAAGAAGTCTAAAGCACAGACCTACCTATGATGTTCAGGCACGTTCAATAAACTCTGTAATGCAGTTTAAGAGTATTTTTAGACTATGTTTACTGTGTTTAATTTCCCTACCCAGCTTGCCATCCAAATAGGTGCTGCTCTTCACAAGGATAATTGCTTCTCTTAGTCTGTGCTGATCAATTCTGCTGCCTGCAGCACTGCAATTAGGGTAACATCATCCCTATCCAGATTCTAAATGCAGTTTAACTAGATGCTGTAATGTTGGCATTTTCCTTACCATTTGCAAAATGGAGGCAAGAAGGTTTGTGGACAAAAAAGCTTAGCCCTGTTTGCTTTTCATGTGCTTCTGCAGACTATAAATAAACATTGCAGAGGGATTTGCCTTATCCCAAACTCTCCTATTTCCCTTAGAAGGGTAAATGCTAGTGAGCACTAGCCAACCTTCCTAAGAAATAATTATCTTTCTGCTCTCCCTGCCCAGTCTCCCTTCTTCTCCTTCTCTGTCCACTTTAATCAGACAATTTAGTCACTGAAAGTCAGGACAGAGGCAGGATCCCAGCTTCATTCAGGCATCACATCTGCAATTTGACTCTTTAATCAGAGAGGGAGAGGATTTCCATCCCTCCCCTTCTTTGACACTTCCCTCAGTTGGTGTACATGTCTTCACTAACTCCTCTCAGCCAGCCTCTTCTCCCTCAGAGCCTGCTAGAGTTTGGGGGACCTTTGACTTTTGATTGTCAATCCAATTCTCACAGTCAGGCACAACTCAATTAGGATCCCACTTCAGTTCTTCAGCTGACTGTCATCTGTCATCCCCTGGCTTACCATTGCGGCCAGCTGTCCTTTTCTTCTGAACCATCAGACTATTTTTACCAGCACTCAGAAACATCAGATGCCAAGTAAGTAGCGTTGCACCAGTAGCTGCTGGCCATGTGCTGAGATATCAGGGCAATGAGAACCTTAAAATACCTAGCACAATGCTCAGAGACATCATTAAATCCCTACTGCATTCCTTTCAAGATTTTTTTTACATCGGTGTGTGCAGAACCAATAGCCTATAGTTCTTTTAAACTGAAAAATCTAAGAATTGCTGTAGCTGCTGTTCCTGACCTGACTAAGCTGCTATCTCTTGCAAGCTGCTCAGGATAAGGATTGCTTTGTCTAGTACAGACTTTATCTTAAAGTGCCAGTATCTCACTAGGCTGGATTTGGCCAAGATCAGTTTCATGATAAAAAATTCATATAATAATAATTAAATTAAATATTCACAGCAAAACATCAAGAATTTGAGCTGCTGTAGAGATTTTGGAATAACAGACTTTCCAAATCTGGTCCCTAGACTACATTCTTGTTGCATAATTATATTTGCAGATCTCTCAAGTTCCTTCTCTCCCAAGCTGTCAGGCTGAAGGAACAGATGGCAGAGAGGGGGTGGCAGGTCACATGCCTGGGTAAGGCCATCTCTGTACCTTCCAGCAAGGTTCCTATGACAGCAGGGCCCCAGCGGATGACACACACTTGCATCCATAGACTCCTTCCCTTCCTGAGTACGAAAAATAGCTAATTGTCAGGCTGACCAGCTGTGTCTAGCACATTAGGTCACAGAGCAGTGACAGGTCACACTGCAGCACTGCAAGGGAGCGAGACGCAGAAGCTGCTTGTGCAAGTCTCCCTCAGCGACTTGACAGGCCTCTGTGCTGCCTGTGCCCTTTTGCAGCTCCAAGCAGACACACTGTTTGCTAATTTATTTATATCAGCTTGTTTGGTGAGAGGAGTTGACTGGACTATTAGCATCAACAATGTTAGAAGAAAACAGATGTGGAAAAGTTTTACTGGCAGATCTGGGACACATGAGAGAGCTTGCTGTGGCTAAGAAACTAGAGAAATTTCAAATATCACAGTTTTCTTCACACAGTACCTAAGACATGAATCCTATGTAGCAAAATAAGAGAATCTTTAAGATCAAAAAGTCATTGTAAAGTTAGAACTAATAGTAGATAAGCAAGATATATTCCAGTTTTGCATTCTGCCTCAAGAGACTGTTTTTTCTATTCTTCCTTCCACTTTAAAGAAATTATTACCTTTTTTTTTAATTGTTCTTTTTTCTGTTGTTTCTGTAGAGACAGTAAAAGAATCAAAAGGATGCCAGAGTGATGGATATAGCATCTTCCCTTTTCTTCCAGGTACTTAAAATTTAGTCTGACAGGTTTTTCATGGGGAAAAGAAAACATTTATGTTTCCTGGCACCCCAGCATTAGTCCACGTGTCTTTCAGTACTTTGATTCTATGGAACTTGGATCAACTCACCTTAGTCACTTATCTTATTAGAGTTTCCATGCAAGCTAAAGACAGAGCAAAGTATATATGTAAAACTACCTTTATTCAGTCAGAGATGTGATTCTCAGTCCTACTCCCGTAAGAGTGCATAGGACTGCTGGGACCTCTACAAAAACATCTTTTTTACCACTCTCCATTACCTTTTATAATCCTTCCTTCAGATTCCTCAAACCTCCCAAACTAAAGCTTCCAGAGTGACAGAATTTTCTTCAACTTGTTTTTAACCAGAGGCAAGAGGTTTATCAGAGGTTTTTGGGAGACAATGCCACGCTAGAATTTATCCTGGCTTGATATCCTGTATAGCTTTTCTGGTTGCTCTGCCCAAACAGTCTACAGATGATTTGCTATTTTGTATTATTTTATTTAATGAAACCATGATAAGTAAAAAGTCTTGTCTGAAGATTTTTTGAACTAGCATTAAAATGGATAATTTCATCTTTAGACAGGAAAGGTTTAGAGGATATTTTTTAATGGAATGGAATATGAATGGAGTAATAGACTGCATTTTGTTGTAAAAGCAAGATCAGAAAGAACTTAAAAGCTACTTGTTAAAACTAGGTGAGTTACATTGATGAAAACTTGATATGACAGATGGTATGTACTTTGACTATCTACAGCTAAACATATTAGGCATGCAAACAAATGGCTGCTGGTCCCTGGCAGCAAAGACTTAACTATGGAAAATTGTAACTCACTTCAGGATTCACATATGTAAAGAAAGGTGTATTATCAATTGCAGAGAGCAAGTTACGCTTCTGTGATGAGGTAAAATTAGCAACATTTATAAATAAATTATAAATGCAAGGTAATATTTTCATGTGAAATTTGTTTGGTTGTGAAAGATGTGTAGCCATATTAACCAAAATTTTCAGTCTACCTAATGGCTAGAGATAGGATCCTGTGCACCTACCTTTAAGGTTCTGAGTTAAGACTTGACACTACTATCAAGGCAAAGTAGTGCTTGAGAGCTTCTCCAAAACTAACATTTAGATTTTAGACAGATCCCATTGAACTTTTAATGCTCAAAGCACTATAAGTCACTGTCAAATCTCACACACAATTTACTTAAACCCTGACCTACATAAGTCACATTTAAGAATAACTCTTTTGCCATTCAGGTCTTAGCAATTTTTCAACACAAATAGAGGGGCAATGTACAAGGACCATGACATTGGTTTTACGTAAGGCGCAGAGCAGTCATAAAATGTCTACAGTTTCTTCAAAGACAGATAAAGACTGGGTTTGAACAGGCTGACTAAATCTGAACATCTTTTATTTTATTACTAACCCTATAAAACAGAGGACTACAAATCTTTCCTTTCTGTAAAAACAAGCAAACTCCTGAGTGTTGAGAAGAATTAAATTTCCATACGTAACTGCCTATCCATCCAGAATATCTAGAATTTTGGAAACTCGTTATTTCTTCCTCTAAAGAACAGAGGATTTTTTTGTTTCCCTATCCCCACTGTAGAAACTTTGGTTGGCTCCCATTTTCTGGCTTCCCTGTATCTTCCTCCCCATTCCAAAATACTGTTATTTATCACTTTTTTTTTTCCTTAGCACTGGCCACACTGTGTGACAAATGACAGATGTTCACTTATGAGTGTTATGAGAGTGCTTTCTTCTTCAGTTCAGAAGTGTTGTTTGCCTGAGTGCCCTGAATCAGGTCATGGCAACTTGAAGGGATCATTAGTAGAGTATGAAAACTATAAGCTGTGAGCTGTCCTTAAGCACTCTCTTTTAAAGAATAACAAGACTGACTGCGTTTTAGAGTACACTTGGTGAGACTTCAGTAAGTCCACTGTAGTTCAACTAGTTTGGTAACATTGAACAGAGCTTATTTTCAAGCTTTTGATGATTTCCTGCTTTTTTACTGCAACAAACTCCTCATGTGGTTCTACAGTTCTGCTTTTCTTACAACTCTGACAGTTTTTTTTTCTTTCCTTTGTACCTGATCCCTATTTTCCCCTCTCTTTTTTCACTTTCCACTCTCTCTTTTACAAGAAACAATTGGGTAAGCAGCTCCTTAACTTGACAGACATCTCAGTGTTTATGAAGAATGCATTCCCTGAGTGACTGAATTCCTCTGCCTAAATTAGACTGGAAGATCCTAAAGGTCAGGATCAAGCCTTTACTGTCCATAAAGAGCAAAGGACACGAAGAATGCTCCATAAATGCAAAATAATGATAAACATACAGATATGCACATCTAAATTTGGGAGAAGGTGATAATGAAGCTGGCTCAGGATAGCAGGAGATGAAATGATCTCCCATAAGTTATTCTGCATGTGTATTGTCCAGAAAGTGTTTCAGTCTAAAGGTTCATTAGGTGAAGTTGAAGGAAAAGATTAAGATCAATAGAGAAAGGAAAGAATGCAGAAAAAGGGAAAAGAAGAGCGATCAGAGGATGGGTTATTTATAAGTACCTGTCCATCTGAAGAGAACTTTAAGCAAATTCTGTGCAATGTGTAAGCCCCAAGAATGTAATCACTTCAAAGTTAGGACTCTTTAGAGTCCTTTGCACATTTGGATGGAGAGGGTTTGTCTTCTTACGTCAATATCCCTTTTCACTGTTTTTTTAGTATTTGAGCTCATCTTCCTTCATTTTAAGGATTAGAAATAATACAGAGGAATGAGCAGAGAACAAGGGAAATTGAATACTCTTATAAAGAGCCAAGGGTATTAATTTAAGTTTGTGTGAACATGAAAGGACTTTCAGTTTGGCAATTTATAAAATATACATTTTCCTCTGCTGAAATATAATTGCATTAAAATCTGTGAATACCAGAAAAGCATGATCATAATGATGACCTCGCTAAAGGCTAAATTTTTCAAAAATATTTAAAGACATAATTGGCTTTGGGCTTCAGTGTATGTTTTCAACCCATGCACTTTACATAATGTTTGGACATTGTCAAGACAGTGTCATTGTCTTCAAAAGGAGTCAGGCCCTAAGGGAAATCAACAGTTTTAAGACCTCATCTCACTAAGCTGTAGGGCTTAGAGTATAGTTAGTGTTTTTATACAAAGAACAGGACAACAAATAATAAGGAAAGTGTATCTAGAAATTCTGTAAAGATCCTGGTAAAGATCCTTCCTCTCTGAAGTGCCTGTACACTAATAGGCACAGCATGGGGAACAAACAGGAGGAATTAGTCTGTGTGCAGTTACACAGCCATGATCTCATTCGGATCACAGAAATGTGGTTGGATAGCTCACATGACTGGAGTGATGTGTTGGATGGATACAGGCTATTTAGCAAGGACAGGCCAGGAAGGCGAGGAGGAGGAGTTGCCCTTTATGTGAGAGAGCAATGGGAATGCATGGAGCTCTACTTTTGGGACAGGTAAGGGGATAGCTGAGAGCTTATAGGTCAGGATTAACAGGCAGCCCAACATAGGTGAAATTGTAGTGGGTGTCTGCTATAGACCACCTGATCAGGAAGAATTAGACAAGGCCTTCTTCAGAGAACTGGAAGAAGCTTCACATTCACAGGCCCTGGTCCTCATGGGAAACTTCAACCACCTTTATACCTGCTGGAGGGACAACACAGCAGGGCACAAGCAAAACAGGAGTTTCTGGAGTGCATTGATGACAACTTCCTGACGTGGGTAATGGAGGATCCAATGAGGAGAGGTGCTCTGCTGGACCTCATGCTTACAAACAAGAAAGGACTGTTCTGAGATATGAAAGTAAGGGGCAGCCACCACAAGATGGTGGAGTTCAGGATCATGTGAGAAGCAAGCAGGACAAAAAGCAGGATCACAAGGGAGGGAAGAGGGGAAGTCACCAGAGCAATCACTAGGTAATCAGGTAAATTTTAACTCACATGGAGAACTTTACAAACAGCAATTCATAACACCACTTCTAAGAGATGATGTGACTTATAGTCTTCATTTTATAAATGGGATCAAGGAAACAAGGACTGACAGACTAAGTAATTTAACTAAAGTCATGTAAAACTTTAGTGTCAAAATAAAGTTTAGAACTCAGGTAATCCCTTGCTCTTTCTTTTTACTTATTTCTTGTAACAGATTTTTACCTGTCTTCTATAACAGTTGTAGATAATTCTCTCTCCAATGATTTGGATAAATGGCTTTGTGTTCTGTCCCTTGGACCAAAGTCACCCTTCCTCCCTGCCCCCCCAAGAAACAGAAAGTTGACAAAAAGACTTCAGGTCACACCATCATTCCTACAGGATTAATAACATTAATAGTTGGTTCTTTGTGGTTCAAAGTTTCCACCTTCCTGTAAGACTCCAGTCTGGTTCTTTACTATTAGCATAGGTGAAATAAGGACATTTCTCCTATCCACTGTGGAAGAATCAGGCTTTTGCTCCTACATAGAGTAAACAACTAAAATCAGGCCCAGACGAACATATCAACCTTCCTTACTCTTCCTTATGATTTTATACCTCCACCTTCTTCCTTACAATTCTTTTAAAGCCATCTTTTCACATGCTTCTTTTCTACAGTTTTTCCTAACCCTCCCAATAGCAATTCTCCAGCTCCTTCCCTCACAAAAATGAAGGATCTAGGTTCTAGTCAAGATTACACCTTGCATCCTCTGGAAGTCCTTAAAATAAAACAGGTATGTATAACTGTTGATCTGCTTAGCTGTTATTTGGATCCTTATGGCAAAGAGGTGACAGAGTCAGCTCTTTCTTGTTTGCATTTCTCTGTGATGATGAAAGAACATGAACAAGTCCTATCTTATTGAGTATGGTAAGATCAAAGAACAGGAAACAGTATCTTCCTTTGTTCAGAAATCAAAATCTTCTTGCAGACAGCTTACGACCCAGGGAGCTCTAACTCTGCGTCCTCCAAGACCTATGCCATGCAGTTTCTCTTAGGTTTTCTTTGAGCTTTCTGGTAGTGACTCATCCAGTTTCATCAGCTGTAATCACAGCCCTTCTGTTCAGTCTGTAACTTCTCCCTAAGTTTCTTCTTGTTGTTTCTTCTTGACATTTCCAAGCAGCACAACAGATATTTGAGGGATGGTGTCTTCCAGAGTTCCAGATATTTACTTACACAAGGAGGAAGTAATGAATTCTTCCATCAGATCTAGATGGAAGACGGCCTCTCTGCTTTAGCAAGGTCTATGTTTCCTACAGATCGAAGACATTTCTACTGACATGATTACTTCCAGCACAATCGGATATTTTTCCAATTAATATTTTCATACAAATCTCTCCAAAATTCACAGTCATGGGAGGTTTAGGGACTGCTGGGTTCTTTCTGGAAATTCTTTACAAGTGTCTATTATCATCCACATTCACTGAGATGAGACAATCTGAAAAGTAAACACCAGAAAAAGTCTCCTCACTTCTTGGAGCTATGTTATTTTGTGTTTGGGCAGTGCCGTTTCACTGCTTTTTAGTCAAAGAAAAGAATAGAGAATGTTTTTTATTTTGTTAAAAGCAACTTGAATGGATTAATCAAAATTCTTCTTTTTACCTATTTTACTGATGGGTTTGGCTGACAGAAGGAGGCACTGCTACTAGATTGTCCTTGCATAGATTTCCCTCAAATAGCAGCTTGTGTAATCACCAACAATTTTGTATTAATATATTTTACTGTTTTATATTGGTCCATAACAGATTTATCCACAGTAAAAGATATATGAAAGGATTATGAACTGTGAAAGGACAGGAGTTTTGGGTTCAGGGCAAAAGCAAAGATAAAACATCCTGAAGCACTTACACAGTAAAAAAATGGATATATAGTAGGAGGACATGACGGCAGCAATTCTGGCTCATCTAAATGAGTAGGCCTGTCCCGGTCATTGCTAAATCCACTGGATGGTCTAAGAAGTCATGTCTAAATTTCTCCAATGGGGGGTAGAGGGGAGGTGACTGTTGTCATGCCAAAGGGAAAAGAGCAGGCTTATAATGACATTGGTGCTCTTTTTTGCAAGATAAATGCCTCTACAACTCCATTTTGGATGTGGGAAGATGGCCTGATAGTTCTTTCTTATGCTGTACTTTGAATTTTGGTTGATTTAACCTAGTCTTGACTTCTGATCTAAATCAACTGTACAAACTGCTTTTCTTTGGATGGAGAGGAAAAGAATCACTGCAGTGTGCATCTGCACAGTGGAATAAAGGGCTTTATGGGGACCCGTCCCCAAAAGAATTGGGTGACTTATAAGTTAGTGAAGCTGGTATTATGGTAGTGCTTTATAGAGCACTTAGTATGTGTTGATTCTCAGCTCAGGCTTGGTGCAGGCTTAAGCATCACTTCAGCATATTTTTAGAAGAATAAAGGCTTAGTGAATGGCATCATGATTTATGTCCTAGGTGTAAAGTAGCTACTCTGATGCATTGTATTACAGGCTTGCAGCACTATTACAGAGAAGATCTTTTAGGCTCTCTGCCAGATTCATTGAAGTACAGTGTCTGAATGGCTCTGCACTTTGAGGTGAAACTCAAAATGCTGTTTGTCTCATATATCCACCCTGTATTTTAATGTTTTCCCCAATAATATTTCACTATACTTATTATTCTCTTTTTCCTTGTAAATGTTACCGTATAAAAATAACTATCAAATTAGATGCTTTTACAACAAAAGCAATCAGAACTCCTCAAAAAACTAACGTCATCAAGCACTTAATTCCACAGGAAAAAATAATATTGCCCTTTACCTTGAATACATTTAGCTCATACTCTAGGACGATGACTGTGGCTTGTATTCCCATGGCTTGCCTGGCATGATTTTTTTAAATATATGAAGTTTTCCAAAAGTTTTCGCAGTTGGACCAAGACCGCGCCCCTAAAAACCAGCTAATATTTTGGCATTGACCCAAAAGGGAAAACATTAGGATCAAGTCTAACTCTAGTTAAAAGTCTTATATGTAGCATTTTCACTATATACAACAAGTTCAAAGTTGGTATTTGCTTCACTTTGAAAATGGTCATTTGTGTATTACTTGTCATAATATCAGAGCAAAAACTTTTATTTTTGGTCACAGATTTTCCTATTAAAATAAATGATAAGCTGCTCTCTCAATGTGAAGCAGTAGTGCTTTGGTTGCTTAGTAACAAAAAAAGAAAAAAGTTGCAAAGCAGAACTTTGGAGCTAGTAAAATGAACAACAATATTTATGTCAACAGAGCCAGAGAAATCTTACTGTCTCAGTGACGAGTGCAAATTTATCACTCTTGCACATTTACAATGTTTTCTATTTGAAATGCTGGCCAAATCTGGATGAAAATCTTAACTTGTCTGTGTCCATTCATATCATACAAGCAGAAAAATACAGCATGTGGCATTTTGTATTGCAGTGGCCCATTAAATTTTCTTCACAACACTTTGAATATTCCATAGGACAGTTTGCTTTAGTTTTATTAAAAGGTGTTGTTTGTAAAAACTAACTACTATATCGATCTGTCCTTTGCAGTCTGTAACATCCCTACATTTGTATTGCAGCAGTTATAGAACTTTTCTTAGGAACAACATCTTTTCATTAGTGTCACACAGTACACTAAATCATTGCAAATATATGCAATGCATTTTTCATTATATTGGCACAAGATTTCAAAAATTCACTCTAATTCACAGAAATAGCAGTTCACTTTAGGACAGACTCATAAGCATTCATAAGCATTCATAAATATGTTTGGCTAATGAACATTCCTAGACTTATTATTGATATTTTATATAATCAGTGTTGAGATAAAATCATTGCTATTTGTCTGGTCACAAATTGCAAATTTAAACACCCACATACACTCACTAAAACTGACAGCTTCTCTCTGATAAATCATGTCCGGTGATTGTTAACTGTGCAAATGGTAAAATGACAAAACAGCAATCACACAACACCTTTACTCCCATTTGGAGGGGACAAGATCTGCCCTGGTATCACAGACCCAATCCTATGGGTGCATGATGCATGTGGATGCATGTGGATGCAAGCCGTTAAGATTAATAAGATGCCTCAAAGGTGCCATTTTGCATCATATAGATGTGATCACAGGATCAGGATTTAGAAGATTTGGTGATACGACAGATATGTTAGAAGATTTTGTGAACCAAAAGATAAACACTTGCACTTGCACTTGTGAGATGTTGTTATCATGATGATAATGTTTAAAGGACATATTTAGTTAATAACTTGTAGGCAGGAAAGGGAGGGAGAAAGAGAAAAAGGAATGCATGTAGAAGACAGAAGTCGTACATGCATATATGTGTTTATGTTGATAGCATATGGTAAAGAAAAAACTGTGAGATTGCACAGGAAGGACAAGTGAGAAGGAAAATGCAAACAGGATGCAACTCAAGTACAAGAAAAAAAACAAAAAGAAAAAAAAACTCACTCTGTTTCATTACTAGTCAACTCCAAGCAACTAGAAAAGAATGACATTTCATCAGAGGATAGCAACAACAGTCCACTGAGGAAGCTAAATATTCTGTGTAGCTTTTTTTTTATTTTATAGCCAAAGTGTTCTTCTGTGAGTTCAGTGACAAATCATATGTGCAGGACTTCCAAAAGTGCTTCACATTGGCAGGAGGTCCTGATGAAGGACAATGATATGCTATTCTCAGTGATTAACAGTCTACAAAAGTGTTATGATTACAGCCAGGAAGATTTTTCTTTTAACAACATAAGTTTTCACTGGAAAATGGTGATTTGTTAGAATCTAAAGCTTTTTATTTTTTTTGGAAAATGCCAATTTTGCTGAAAACTTATTTGAGAAAAGTTTCTCAGTTCAAGAATAGACTTTTTGATAATTCTGTCCGTAGGTCACTTAATGATCTAGGTGGCACCTGACTGCATAATTGCCGCTGCACCCTCTTCAGTCTAAGGACCTGGGAGCGCCAGCTGTGGTTGTATGCAATCGGGTGTGGTGGTGATGATGGCTTAGGGCATTCCACTTTTCATCACTCTGGTGACATCATTCCTGGCCCTCTTTATTTCTGTTGACACCGCTGTTTGCCAAGCTACCTTATTACCTATGTCTAGCTTTAAAAGAGCTACACTTTTTGGCAAGTTCTTCAGCTGCAGGAATCCTCGGCCCACCCACAGCTGTGCAGGTGCAGCTGCAAAGCAGCCTTGTGAAGCAGGGTTGGAAACAAGCAGATTCTCACCATTAAGTCAGCACTACAGAACTTTTTGCATTATAAAAGCACAGTCTGAGTGTAAGTATCTGTGTGCATATTATCTCATATATATATTTATTTTATGTGTGTGTGTATATATATATATAAACATACATAAAACAATGTATATGGTTTGCTCATTAAATTGTTATATGCAATTAATATGAGAGATTAATCGAAATCTGCCCATTAGCAGTATAATGGGCAACAAAACTTTTATGTCAAGTTGACAAGCTTAGAAATTGTTTTTGTTTGATTATTTGTTTGTGACATTTGCCCTGCTAGTAGAACAGCCAGGCAGAGAATAAACATATGTGACATTTCAAGTCAAATTTTTGTGTGCTGAATTTCAATCATTTGTGCTAGTGTGTGTTCAATATAAAGGAATAGAAAGGACACTGAAAAGAGGCCTAAGACGTTCTTTTGGGCAGATTATTTTTCCCTGTTTACAAGTTGATTTAGTTAGCTATCTTGGCTAGATTTGCAAGAGATAATATGAATCTGATTCCTTGTAAGCAGCACAAAAATCACTGTTCCCAGAGTGGCCAGATAATCTATGTTTGTTTTAAACAGTCCATTACAGAGACATTAACATCTAAAATCCAAACAAAATGGGTAAAAACACTTGTAATTATTGTGTCTTCCTGGATGGCAGTCTGACCTAACTCTAGATTTCTACAATGTCATTCTCTTCTCTCTTTATACTCATTGGAAAGAAACAAACACACTTTTGGCTTGATTCATGTGATTAAATGTGATTTATATGATTAAACTGAGATCAGCTTAAGAAGTACCACACCATAAAGGTGTCTATTTCTCCGAGGATAGTTTAGCAGTACGGGGGGGGGGGGATCTTCTCTGCCTTGCAAATTTTTCCTATGAAAGAAGTAGCTTTTCCACTTTTTTTTTCCTCAACAGGGACACTGATGATATGTCAGTAGTAATTTTGGCTTTCTATACTTCCAAGATTTTTTTCCAGATTTGGGGGTTTGCTGAAGTATAATGAGTTCATGGTGGTGCTGTTAGAGAATTCTTGCGGGAAGCTGCAAATCAGGTTTCACCACAAAAGACCTTTCAAAACAGGGACAAAAACATGTTGTGGGTCATGCCAGAGAGTTTAAAACACCAAGCTAGGATGAACTTCTGCTTTCTCTTTAAATTGTATGTATTATTAATAGGGAGTCAATGGTAGATTGTCACCTGCATATAGAGGTACTAATAGATAATTAATCTAAGAACATACTCTTGAATCTTTAATTGATTTTATATGCCACTAACAGTGGCTAAATAGAAAGTAATGAATAAATAAATACTTGATACAAAAGTAAAAGGGAAAAAAAGAGCATTAAGTAAGTAATTACCACTATAGGAAGAAAAAGCATCAGAAGGAAAAATATTTATTGATATACTTTTAGTTTCTTTCAGCTATATTTAAACTGTTGTGCAGATGTGCTCTGTCACACACTTTGCATTCCTGATCTCTGAACTGTGCATGTAGGGGAACCTGACACACGATGCCCTGGTTTTCCGACAAGGTGAGGATCAGGAGAGGATGGTGTGCACCCATCTTTTCTTTCCACATGAAGTCAGGACAGTGCCAGTGTGTGCACCCAAACTTTCAGGTCTTAATTAGAAATTCTGTTTTTGTAAGTCTACTTGACCTACTTTCAGTCTCTCACCTCTACTGCATAACGATCTGCAGTGCTGCCCACTGCTTATTTCATACCAAATGTGAAAAGTTTTTCCAAAGGTATTGGATCTCCCTGAGAAATCTTGGTAAAATCAATCTTATATTTGTGATATTCTGGTAGGAACAACATGAGAAATGATTTTCCTTAGTAGCAAATTAAAAAAAAGTTTGGTAAAAAATTGACAAGAATTTTAAGACAAATGTTTAAAGTGCATTTAGTTTCCCTGAAATACTAGACAAAACTTTCAGGTAGATTCAGAAATTGTTGATGTGTTTAAAGATAAACATATATATATATGTTTATATATATATGTTTATCTTTAAAGGCCAGAAAACCTCCAGGATCAGACCCATAACAAGAAATGTCAAGGTATTTTGGAAGTGATGTGTACCTGGTGATTGGGTTTTGGTGGGAAAGGAAGGGGTTTACACTCACTTTCTTCAGGAATATTTTAATTTCTCTGTAACTGTCAAACACCAATTCAATTCAAAGACATCTATTTCATGAAATGAAATTGGATTTTTAATGGAAGGGTTATTAAGTTTAGAATGAGACTTCAGATAGAAGTACCAGATAATATTTTTTCCTCCACTTGGAGCACTTGGGGCACTTGCACAGATCATAGAGAAAGTGAGTTCTAGTCCCTGCTATGCAGTTCTCAGTCTAAGGGTTTGTATCTTACTTTCTCACATCTCAGATAACTTCAGCTATTAGTGGATCTTTGGCTATTCTGGGGTAACTTTTCTGTTGCTTATTTCACTTTATACAAGTAATTGTTTATTTCCTATATAGAAATTAAATTGATAGACCTTTTATTTGATTGCTTCCACACCACAATTTCTGCTTTTATGAATAGAAATTAGAAAGTAGTAGAAATTTTACAAAACAGAATCACTCCAAGAGAAGAGACTAGAAAAGCCCTTTGTCTCTGAGCTTTGAAATCTTTGTAGATATATTACTCAACTGGCATGTGGATCTCTCACAGTGAGGTAGATTGGTCACAGCCTTCCATTTTTATTTTGAAAAACACTTTTAAAGATCTTGGTTTTGTTCCAGTGAAAAACAGTAAAACTCTTGAGGTCTCAGTTTTGCAGGATGGAAAAAAAGAAAAAAAGTTTTCCCACCCATTTGTAGACAGATAATTGTGGCATTATGTGATTTACAATAGTCAAGGAGTGATTCTGTATATGTGATCTTGGGAGCTGAAAAGAGAAATCAGCTCAGAAAGGTGCATCTCACCTAAAAAATTGTTCATTGAACTTTAATTTCTGAGACCTCTGATACACACCTTTTTTCTAAAAATTTTAAGAATTCCACCAAGTGTGAGATTTTCTTTGGTAAATGATGCATAGGATGCATATCAGTCAATATCGATGAATATCAATATCCCACAGGTATATCAATTTCGTATACTCTGTATGTTTGGAGTTAAATTAAGTCTCCAGTTTAATTTAAGTTTAAAGCTATATCAGTTTTAAGGGTTTTGGTTTGGGGTTGCTTTTTCTTTCCAATTTAAATTTAGCTCTGACTTCTCTCCAGGGAAATAACACTTATTTAGAATATTTCAAGGCATTATATTTTTTTATTGTTTAGTGACATTTTTATATGATTAATTTTTTTTCTATATTTCTGCCATTAGTAAAGACTGTTTATTATAATTTTAAAATATTCTGTATAATGTGTATATCACCTGATCTTTTCTGCTATTTTGTTTGTATTTTTGCCTTAGAAAGGCAAGAAAAGGGTAGATTTTTTTTTCCCCATGCTGTTCCAGAAAGATTATTTGATTATTGGCACTCTCCATGCTCTTGGAGAAGTTGGGTGTAGAGAAAAATAAATGCTTTTGTAAGTGATTTTTTTTTTTTTATCCTTGTATTCCACCATGACAGAGACCTATAACAAAAGGATGTGTAGGTCAAAAAAATTTTAGAGCAATTCATTAATCATTACAGCATGTAGTATAAAAATATTACTTATTCCACAACCTGACTTGATTCCTGTGTAAGTAACAAAAGGGCATGAATTTTCTTCAAGAAATCTCCTCTGAAGGACACCTATGTACTGTTTCTTTAGATGATGTCTTAATTCTCAACCTCATAATCAAAGCTCTTTAAAAATGTTGCTGAATGAGCAAATAAACAATTGTCTGAAGAAGGTAAATTAGGGCTTTTTTTTTTTCTTCTCACCAGAATATGATATTTTATGTATTACATTTTGTACTAAAGATGGCATTTATATATGAATTTTAATGAACAAAATAATCAAGAGAGCAAAATTATCATTAAATGATGAAAGAATGGTAGTGGGGTCCTATTGTTTATAATTATGACACCAAATATCCAAATAGGACTCATCTAATATTCTAATAACAATATATATTATGATAGTTATATCTGTAAAGTGCTTAGCACACCACCAGTCATTTATTGATTCTCTGTCAACTATTTATGAAAGTGGTATTAATGAAGACTGCAGTATATCTTGTGTGAACTGATTTTAAACATAGATGATTGCGTGACTAGACTTTTCAGAAAACTTTTTTTTCTGCTATTCCTTTGAGGAGTAAGCTATTTCACTTCTCTTTTTCTAGTTTATCTTCACGATGAAAGACTAGCAGTCAAAAACTAAATGACAAGAAAATTGCCAATGAACCAGAGTTAAACAATAACAGCAATAAATCAAATTCATATTTCTTTTTCCCTTTGTCTTCATGCATTTATTCTTAAAACATAAACATTTGTGGTGTGCTTTGGGAAGTAAACGGTTTAACAGCAGATGCTTGATTTATAGACAACACAAAATGGCTTTGTAAATACCTTTATTTGGAGCACAGTTAGCATAAATGCTTTCATATAGAAAGTCTGAATTATCGTCTGAAGGGGTGATACAGTTTTTTCATAAAAGAATTTAATAAACTGTGCCTTTTTTGAAGTTGGCAATTGCCAAGCCGGGAAAGGCAGGCTAAGCAATGCTGTCATTTTTAAGTGCTATTACTCCCAATGCAATAAGACCTTGCAGAGAAAAAAAGGCCACTGAAGAATGTCATGCCAAACATGATAAGAAAACCTCTATGGCAGCAATTAATGCCCTGTGAGTTCAGGAACAAAGACATAATTTCACAAGGAATTTTGAAAAGTTAAGTCATGAAAATATATTCAATAGAAATATTGAATAATGTATGGTAATCATTGTTACTCTTTCATCTGATTGTATATAGAGTTTGAGGCAATGTGCTCTCTGGAAACTTTTCCAATAATGCTTATTAAACTCAGGAGTTTTAAAACCAATCACATTAAATGTGCCAATGTAAGACACCAGGAAGACTTAAACAATTCCCCAAACTGTATTCTTCAGTATGATAGTAGTTTCACTGTATCTCTTTCCCTTACTCACAGCAATGCCCCTGACTGACAACCCTATTTTGGTTAATGCTTCTTTCCACATGACTGTCTGGGCTTTATGTTTCCTTGAACACAGGTCATTGTACTTGATGATAATCAATCATTTTTGTTAGTGCCATGTTAAGGTGAATGATGGAAGAACGTTTCTCACTGGTGTTAGCTTTCTGTTTAGAAGCATATTACAGGAGGCAGTGCTGAATACACTTGCATGCCCAAGTGAATTGTCATATTCAAAAAGACTTTAAATTTTTATTTTGTCTTTATATGGAGACAAACATCTGTGGCAAATATCACTGGAAGATTTTAGGGAGGTGTATATTTGTATTTCTAGTGCTTCTAATGAGGACAGACTGGCTGGTCAAAAGGCCATTCTAAGAGGGCTGCAGTATCACATACCATGAAATGTGTGAGACTTGTAGGCAAAAACAAAGCGTATGCTAAGAGCTGAGTGTTTACTGTTGCTGGAACTTCAGTTTCAGTCAGCAGTGGTACCATGCAGAGGCACTCCTTTCTGGGTATTGCAAGAGAAAGGAGCACAGATTAATGTGCTGCTGAACTGGTTTTGACAGAACTCCCTTAAAAATGTGTATTGATTTTTCTCAAGTTGTATCAGTTTTTCCCATTAATGCTGTGTTCAAACAAAGATCTAATTCTTCTGTAGAGGAATCAAATATGAGTGAAGCAGTGCACAGCTCTAATGCAGTCCTCTCCTCAGGAACCAGAAGCCTTGCATAGCAAACCCAGACTTGCATGATCCCAAATTATCAGTTCTACCTCCACAGAAAGCCATTGGTCAGACTAACATATCTGAAAAGTCTGGATTCTTTGGAAAAATATAGACCAGAAAACTTCTCAGATGCACCAGGAAGTGCCAATTAGTTTGAGGGTTTTGGTACATCTGGATATTTTTCAAACTATTTTTCTTTTGCCTGCCTCCTTGTTCAGTCTTTTATCACTGGGATTCATCTTTCTTCTCACTTCCCACCAGTAAAGAACTTTTCTTGCAGTAAAAGAACATGGAACTTGGCTCCGCTCTCATCTTATGAGTTGACCCTTTCACCAGGGGCAGCTGGGGGCAGCCCTAGCCCCGGCCACTGGGCCCCACTGTGGGGACAGGGACAGGCCAAGGACAGGCCAGGTGGTCAGCACGTAGGTTGGGGTTGGCAGGGCCTGTGGCCAGGCAGGAGCAGAGCTGTGGTGGGGCTGGAGTCCAGCACCGCCGTGGCGTCATGGGGCAGGGACTGATGGCCCTGGGCTGGGCTGTCATGGGGTCCAGTGCCTGGGCAGGGTGGGGAGGCCCCAGGGGAGGCTGGGCAGCGATAGTGAGGCCTGCTGGTGACCTCAGGGCCCTGGCATACACTGCCTTTGGGAAGCCTTATGTCTTTTACTTTTAAAAGAAGCACTTAGATCTGATCCGTATTTTGATAGTAAATCAGGAACTTTGAACAATGCATTTGCTTCAAAGCCAAATTAATGCTAAATTATGGGAAAATACTTCTTCTGAAATAATTTTCTGACAGAATTTATGGTGCGATATGATAAGTACTTTGATATTTACTTAAATGTTACTTACCTAAATCAGATTGGTTCCTCTTTAAAACTGAAAAGGCAGGTATCTCTGATGGCAATTTATGTTAGTGTAGTGATAGTGAAGGCATCTTCACATGAGACAGTAAAATGAACAAGCTTTAATGTGACTAGATCTTTCATTGCTCAAGACTGGCATTCCTGAAATAACCCTATTAAAGTTCATGAGACAATTCTACACTTAAACCAATGAAACCTGGCCTTCTGCAGTTTTCTCTGAAGCTGAATGAGAAGAAGAGCAGGGTTGTCCTTAGGAGAAACTAAAAAAAAAAAGACCACACATACAAATGTAGCTGCAAATGTTTCTGTTTGTCTCTCCACTCCTTCAAGGTGCTTTTCTTTTCTCCCTTTATCATTTCTTGTAACACAGTGTAAATCTTTTTCCTTTTTTTCCTGGCCCTTTCCACTCTTCTTTGTTGCCACCCTAAATGAACTCATTCCAAATTCTTTCCCTTACCACTTGTAACATTAGTTGTGAACTCATGCTTCATCCTACCCACCACTGGGCCCAAATTTCTGAAGATATTGAGTTATTTTGGATTTGGAAGTGTTTACATCAAAAAGTTTTATTTCAGTGGGATTACAGTTCCTTTCCTATGCAAACGTAAAGCTTAGAGGATGAAGAAATCATTCCTTCCCTTAAGTCCTGGAACCTGATTCTGAGTTAGTTTTATTTGAAGTCCTACCTATGTAAACTTACTGATTCATAAAGAGTTACTGTACATCAGTGTAGGTTATTAATGTTAGGAAGGTAAGCAGAGTCAGTCTTTGACTATTTCTTCCACTTTAAAGAGATAATTTTAACACAGTACTTTTTAAGCATATGTGATTCCTCCTCTGCTTTTAGTCAAAGTTTTGCTGTTTCTCTGGGTGGTTGTGCAATGCTGAATGTGCCAATACAGAATGTGAGATTCTCCCTGGAGGAGGTGGTGATGTGTGCTTTGTAATTAAGTACATCAAGATTTTTTAGTACGACTGGTGCTACATGTGATGACACATTAGTATTTCATTGGTAGATCCATAATTGTAAAGGATGAAAGTGTAAATTATTTCCATTCCTTTAAATACAGTGTCCTAGCACAACAGTGTGGCCTATCATACCCAACTGCTATATGCTCTTTGCAGTGATTCCCATGACTGGGCAGAGCAGAACAAGGAAATAAGAAGAGAAATGGTCAGAAACCATTTTGTGACTTGTCTTTGGGGTTGACTCTTTTCAAATACGTTATAGGTCAGTTAGCTTATTAGAACCAGAGAATCTTATGTTTTTGTTTTCTTTTTTTTTTAGTTCCTGCACATCTCTGGTTGAAAGGTGCCATGGTGTCATTTACAGATCACTTCTCAGCTGGAGCACAGGAGTTTTCTCACACAAGACACATATTTCCCAAGCTGTCTCTTCTCCTGGTGCATTCCAAACAATCAATTTATCACAACATTGTTAATATATTTTTTTCACCTTCATCAGTGAGTTAGCAACAACCTTCCAGACACTTCTGACCTTGCATGTATTGGTTATATAAAAGCTCTTCTTTTTTGGCAATTAGGGGAAGAGGTTATTATTGCTTTTTGGCTGAGAGAGAGAGAAAAAAAAAGCATATACTTGTGTGTGTCCTACAATAGTTGTTTTTAACTAAGGCTTAGAAGAGAATTATGCATTTTACTGAGAATTCTCTTGACTTCAAGTGCAGAGAAATAAGCATTCTTTAGTACATTAGTGTTTGACATTCTGCCAGTCACATGTAACACATGGAAATCACTTCCTTTTCAAAACTATTTTCTCCAGTTATTCCAAAGATAGTTATGTAAGACAAAAGTATTTGGAAGAAGAAAAATGAGAATAGCAATCTAGCTTGGCTGATGCAGGGAAATGCGGAATGTATCTCTAGTTAGGCTGCCTACCTCTCTCCCCTGAGTCCAGAGTAGCACTGCCAGAAAAGATTATCTAACAGGCATGGCCTGGAATTGAAGTAAGTGATGACTGCCTTAATGTGGAATTCCAGGCTGCTTTGGAGAAGAAAGCTGACTTTCTGCAACCTCCCCTCAAGCTACAATCATTTGTCAAAATGCCCTTCTGCAATTGCAGAAGCCATTGCAGACCTTGGATAAATTTAACTGATTGTTTGGAGTCAGTCTGTCACTAAAGACTAAACCCCAAAAATGGCTGACTTAGGCATTTAAAGAAGGGCTGATGAAACTGAGATGCCAGTAAATCGTAATTCATTAACTCCTTAGCTAACTGCTTCACAAAAGCAGGGATGAATACTCTCATTAGGTATCTGTCAGAATTTAAATCTCTTTAGCCACTTACAGTCATGCTTCTGGACATGGCCATAACCCCATGGCTCAGCACCGATCTCTTCCTTAAGCCTGACAGAAATACAAAAACCATGTGTTCCCCTGCTTCAGTCTCTCCATGCTCCTGATCCAGTAGGAATGTTCAGAGAAGGCTTAACACTGTCTATATCAATCCTCCAAAGAAACTGATTTGTCTGTCTTCTTTTTTTTGAGCATTGCCATAAAAGTTGCTAGTAGAACCTACCTGATTGCAGAGGCCTCAGAAAGGAAAAGATACATCCCATCTGCCTCAAAAGAATAATAAAGTGTCAGCTATTGATCAGCCTGGGACATTTTAGTATTGCTATTGAAGCTATGCCATGGTTCAGAAAACATGAAAGTTTCAGTCAGAAAAAGAGTTCATAGTCTGAATTTTTAATCCAATTGTAAGAGCACCCAGCTGAGCTTTGAATTCTGGTTCTATTTCTGTAATTTGTGTTAAACTGCTTTTTGAATTAAGAAGGAAAATAAAATCTAAAAAAAAAATCGATCCCCAAACTGCAGTACACAGTATACATTCTTTCAACCCTCACATTAACCATTTTCTTTAATTTCATTTAGCTAGAGGAATGCTCTAAGCATTGCCTATAACTTTTTTTTCCCAATACCCAGGCATTTTTAGAAAGATATCTAAGGAACAGCAAAATAAAAAAATGTATTAGTCAATTTAGCTATATATCATAATGCAGACATAAAACCTAGAGGAGATATTGATTGTTTTGTGGAGAAATCAGTGAAAATGGATTTCATTTTGTAAGGGATTTACTTACAGAACATTTAGGACAGATCTTAACAGAAGCAGCATGTGCTGGCCTTTTCATTAAAATCTGTCTTTCATAATAGTCATTCATTCAATTTCATTTCTTTCCAGGCCTTCCATTCAATATGTGACAAAGTAAGCATTTCCAGGCCGTCCAGGTCTAAGAAAGAGATAGGTTTCTGATATTTGAATTTCTCACATTTAATATTTCATACAATAAAATATATTGAAATTATATGAAATGTTAAAGCAATTGAATTCCTTTCAAGTTGAGAAGTTGCTAGGAAAAGGAAAACTGTCCATGAAGTCTATGGGCAGAGATATTGCACCACTTTTATCGTGGATGAGGTAGGTGTACTTTTCAGGGACACTGCTACTATGTAAGTATCTAGGAAAGATGGTTAATCTCTTCAACTGTGCCTCTAACCTTTCCTAATCCACCCCTGCTCTTCTCTATTTTGTTTCTTGAGCTGGGCATGATTTCTGTACCGATCTGGAAATTCACCTAGGCAGATAAGATAAACGTTATCATTTATTTAACTATGCAAAGATTTTCTTAAATACGGCTTGTCAAAAAGCTTTTCAGGGAGACATTTTCTATCAAAAAACACAGTTTTGTTGGAACAGGAACATTGTCTATAATCTATTAATTCTGATAAAACAGAGCAAAACAAATTTGTGAAATGTCATTTCTGTGAAGATCCTGTTTCTTCTTCTTCTTTTTTTTTTTTTTTTTTTGCCTATACATTTAAAATACAATTTATGTTACTTCTTGGCTCGTACAAGAAACCCACATAAAATGACATTTAATATAAACCCTAATGACAATATAAATTGATTTGGAAAACAATAAATATGCAACAATTTACTTAGAAGTAAAAATAATGGGCCAAACTTCCTGTTTCAGTTGCACCTAACACACTGTTTCAAACTGAACTAAAGAATAATATGCCTGCTCCCTACAATGAAAAATGTGTTTCAAAAACCCACAGAGTAAAATTATGTGGTCCTAAACAAGACATCATTTTGGAATTAAACAAAGAAAATGTTACACAAGTTTCTAATGACTTTTTTTCCTCCATTTCTGAATAACTAAATCATGAGAATAAAAGAAATACATTTCTAATTATGAACATGATTACAGTCCTAAGAAACTGTCATAAACACACATTTAAAATCTGCACTTTTAAAAACATTAACTGTAACACATCAGAACTACCAATATTGGAAACTACTGATTAAGTGGTTTTCCTCCAAGGGTATACGTTCCTGCTACCTAACAGAACACATGAAACTAGACGTGCATCCTCAAACCAAATCCCAAAATTTCTAAGGCTCAAATATGCCTGGACTGAAGTCCCCTACCTAGAAATTTATAAAGATCTGTTGAAATCAATGGAGCTATGCTATTTTCATTACTGTAAGACCTGGCCCCATATGCTGACCATTAGGAAGTTAGTCACCTTTCAGTACATGTACTTCATGTAACAATAAAGGACTTTTACTTTTGCTTTACTATGAGACATGAATACATGTACATCTATATTTTTAAATGCAGATTTCAAAATAAACAGGGGAGAGTTACCATTTCAGTCAACCTAGAGAACTTTAGCCATAACTAAAAAAAATACCTAGCCTTCTGAGTCTGCTGTGTAAGAAATAAATTTTGTGAAAGATGTATCCTATTCATGCAGCTCTGGAGGGGGAGCACACATCAATCCTACGTTACTTTCTGTCTCAACTACTAATCAACTTCACATAAGAACTTGTACTTCTGATTAACCTGTATTGTCTTTCATTTCTGTTCATGACCAAGCTTGCTTTTATAAGGGCTAATGGAACTAATTTGGTTCCATTTTGAAGAATATATAAGCTCTAGGCAAGCATAGGCTGTATGTTTGCTGTTATAAATTCTCAAAGGAGAAATCATGCTTAAACAATCTGAGAGCCATCTAAGATGTGATGACTAGCTGGGTAGATGAGGGGAGAGCAATGGATGTTGTCTACCTTGACTTCAGCAAGGCTGTCGACACTGTCTCCCATAACATCCTCACAGGTAAGCTCAGGAAGTGTGGGCTAGATGAGTGGACAGTGAGGTGGACTGAGAATTGGCTGAATGGCAGAGCTCAGAGAGTTGTGATCAGTGGCACAGAGTCTAGTTGGAGGCCTGTAGCTAGCGGTGTCCCCCAGGGGTCAGTACTGGGTCCAGTCTTGTTCAACTTCTTCATCAGTGACCTGGATGAAGGGACAGAGTGCACCCTCAGCAAGTTTGCCAACAATACCAAACTGGGAGGAGTGGCTGATCCACCAGAGGGCTGTGCTGCCATTCAAAGAGACTTGGACAAGCTGGAGAGGTGGGCGGAGAGGAACCTCCTGAAGTTCAACAAGGGCAAGTGCAGGGTGCTGCACCTGGGGAGGAATAACCCCATGCACCAGTACAGGCTGGGGGTTGACCTGCTGGAAAGCAGCTCTGCGGAGAAGGACCTGGGAGTGCTGGTGGACACCGAGTTAAGCATGAGGCAGCAATGCGCCCTTGTGGCCAAGAAGGCCAATGGTATCCTGGGGTGCATCAGGAATAGTGTTGCCAGCAGGTGGAGGGAGGTGATCCTCCCCCTCTGCTCAGCCCTGGTGAGGCCACATCTGGAGTACTGCGTCCAGTTCTGGGCTCCCCAGTACAAGAGGGATGTGGCACTACTGGAGCAAGTCCAGCGAAGGGCTGCAAAGATGATTAGGGGACTGGAGCATCTCTCTTATGAGGAAAGGCTGAGAGAGCTGGGCCTGTTTAGCCTGGAGAAGAGAAGGCTGAGAGGAGATCTTATCAATGTGTGCAAATATCTAAAGGGAGGGTGTCAAAAGGATGGGGCCAGACTCTTTTCAGTGGTGCCCAGTGACAGGACGCGAGGCAACGAGCATAAACTGAAACACAGGAAGTTCCATCTGAACATGAGGAAAAACTTCTTTAATGTGAGGGTGACAGAGCACTGGAACAAGTTGCCCAGAGATGTTGTGGAGTCTCCTTCTCTGGAGATATTCCAAACCTGCCTGGAGGCGATCCTGCGCAACGTGCTCTAGGTGACCCTGCTTGAGCAGGGGGGTTGGACTTAGATGATCTTCAGAGGTCCCTTCCAACCTCAGCGATTCTGTGATTCTGTGATTCTGTGATAAGCTACTTGAGATACGCTGTTCCATTGATTTCTTTCTGCATTCTGGCAAAGAAAAGATACTCCTTTTTGACATCAACTTGAAGGTAAAAGAGATGGAGCTTTACTAGTCAACTGCTGATATATAAAGCATATATTACTTGAGAGAAATTATTAACATAGCCTCCATTTTAAGTACCTGTGGGATAGATGAGCTTCTTCATAGGGCAACTGGTGTTTGTTTTCATAGGATTTCAAAGAAATTATGTGACGTTATCATAATCAAAATACATGTTGATCTATTATGCATTTATCTTCCACCAGAAATTTGGGTATATAGGAAAGGAAGTGGAAAGATCTCAGCACAGTGGTGTGCATATCTATTAAATCCCCAAATTGCAATACTCATTATGACTATGGATAACAAGTAAGCGCCAAGGCATGCACCAGCTAAATTATTCCTCCCCATGCTGATAAAGGTAATGCAACAGCTAATTTAAATCAAATAAATGAATATAGAGAATAATTGTAACAAGATCTTAAATGGGACATTATGTAAAGATCAACATAATATATAGTTGCAAGTCTTTAGCAAATAAGATAATATGTGATAAGGAAATTTCACAGCACATTAATAATAAATCTCAGCAGTAGCAAAGGTAGTACTGCTTAAGGAAGTCCATTAACAAAGCTGATCCACTAGTCTTTTTGTATCGGTACCCTGCTGAAGACACAGATTTTTTTTTCTTCTGATTAAGACTGTTGATGCAGCTTGAAAATGGCAAGAACATGTACTGTGTACCTCATACATGTCTTTTTCTGACACAAAAGCAATACTAGAAGCATCATCACTTTGTAAACTATAGAAATAAGACAAAAGTACCCAACTAAGAAGCAGAATGTCCTTATCAACTGTCCTTAGCATTCAGCATTCACTGCCCATTAGTGAGTTTTCAGACTGCCCCCATCTAGGCAGTGCAGATATGGAGAATAAAATGACAGTAGGATCTAGAAGCTGAAAATGTCTATCAAGTTATCAATCTGTACATGACATTCTTCTAAATTTGGGTATTGAGCAATGTGATTTTTTCTTGTTCATGTACAGTCTAGATTTCAAATAGTGATGCACTACCATATGCATTTTTACAGGCTTGGAGCCACACTCTGAAGAAAAAAAATAGCATTAATCAACTTAAAAATGCCAGCCTGGGACACCTGTAGTTGAACACACTGGCATAGAAGAGAAGGAAAAACAGATATCTTTAGATATGGGCTTCAAATTTGTAAAATTAATTGTAAAATTTGTAAAAAAAAAAAAAAAAAAAAAACTACCAAGGGAAAAAAGAAAGTCTTGGATCCAGATGAAGTCCACTTTTAATTCTGAGTTATTATAGTGGAAATATTTTTCTGACATAAATTAACTAATTTTTATATAGCTATTAATTTCAAATATTGTTTTGATCCTTCTGCTATTTTTAGCTTGCTTCTGTTTTAGTGTACTATGATTATATATACAAAAAAAGGAAAGTTACTTAAAGTGGTAGAAAGAAAGCACAGTGAATTTTGCCTCATACTGGTCCCAGAATGAAGCTGTTAGAAGGGCATTATTAAGAAAGAACTAGAGAGTGAGCAGTGCAAGCAACAGACAGCATCTGATTAGATGTATCCAAAGAGAAACTGAATTTCACTAACAGGATTTTATAGGCTCAGGTAGTTGTTTGTCACAGCTGTAAGATGTACCAGCAAAGCCTTTTCTAAACCTCTTTAGGTAAAGGGGAGCATGCTCAATTTGGAAAGACAGAGTTTAAAAGAAAATATACAAACTGAGTGCCATTTTCAGTTCATCACATTCTTTAGTACATGAATATATGGCAACCTTTAAAGTTCATGTAAGGTTTTCCCTTCGTCTGCACTTAAGCTCAGAATCCCAAACAAAATATAATTTTTGAGTTCAACCATTTTGTACAGATTTTCATCCAAACCAATTACACTTTTATAAAGGGTCATTCCTTAGGCTTTCCTATAATTATTTATCCTTATTTATGTTGTAAACAGATTACGTGCTTGACACGGAAGTTGGAAAAAAGTACTACCACATGTTTAGTTTTTTGAAAGTCTTCAAGCAACAAAGCAAAAATGGAAATCTGCCTCTTTAAACCTTAGGAAAAAGAGATGAATTGAAAACAGGCAGCATAGATTCAGGCCTAGACCATGGAGATTTTTAGATACATTCGCTGGAGTTTGTACATATAATTACATTTCTGCTACCAGGAAAGTTAGGGAATGAAGAAGCACTACATCAAAAGAATGTGGTATCTATGCCAAATTCCAGCCTAGAAGAAAACCCAGTGATAATACATTTCAGCAACATGGATCAACATCTTCTACTGGGAAAAAAAAAAAAAAAGATATCAAAATACTGTTGAATAAGTGGCTATTTGAGGAGGGGGATGAAGTAGGGGGGCTGTTAATTCCAAAAACTCCTTAAAAATGTTAATTTCAGATTTTCTTGAAATTCAACAAACATTTCTGATTTTTCACAAATTAGAAAAAGGCAAGAGAGAATGCCAGACTATGTGAGACTGGAAGGTGATATGTTGGGTGACTGGATACCTGTTTATTTCTCCAAGTACTTTAAAAAAGTCATTTTAAGCAGTAGTCTTGTCCCATTTATGATGGCAACATCTTGAGTGATTTCCACAGACATGTTCCTAGAACTGACAGCTTTGTATTACCTGCTGCTGCTCAAGGCAGCCCTCATGTAAATCTGGCTGCCCAATGGGTGCTTGCTTCCATGCTGCAATTCCCAATTTTTTTAGATAGAGAATTGATTCAGTTGCCAGCATGTATGTGTTTAGTGCCATTTGAGATGCCCTGGAGTATTTGAAAAATCTGGTCAGAGGTGGAATATGTGACCAGGGACCCCTAAGGCATCTCAAGTGACATTAATGGTCTAAGTCTGTGAGCCACTTTACACTGTAAATTCCCCTTAAAGTCACCCTTATTTCCAGATTCCTTAGAAAATGCTCTATAGGCTTCAAATATTGAGTGACTTGGTAGTTTGAAATATCTTTACTTTTTCCAAAAAAGGAAAAGAAGTACTGAAAATTCTTCAAAAAGAAGGCAAAGATGTCAGGAATAAAGATAAAGCAAGAACAGGTATTCTGTGGAGAAGAAAAAATAAAATTGCATCCTTGGATATTGATCTCAGCCTGCATAAGATGACAAACTATGCCAACTTTTCCATTTTAAACAGAATGTTATCCACTTAACATAATGGACACTAATCTTTGCATATGTAATTTTAAGTGGTTATGTATGGCCTTTTGGAGCGTAAGTTCATAGAAGTATTTTAGAAAATCTTACCATATGTATTTCACCATTGTTCTGGCAGCTGAATGCAATACAAGTACTAATTTACTTAGAACTGATTAAAAGAATGATAAAACTTTGTCTTTTTTATAAATACAATAATATTTTTCTTTAAGTCTTTGATTTTTTTTAATCTCATTTGTTTTATAGTCAAAAGGGTCCCACCCCGATGGTCATCTCGAATGTGTAAAAACATAAGTAAAAGTCCATTCCTCCAGAATACTTATTGTTCCCCTTTCTAAAAGTATAAGAAGTAGATTTTTTTTTTTTTACACTCACAATCTTTCTTTATTTCTCCACCCAGAAAAAACTATTCTCAAAATATTGGAGTGAGAGGCTTTGACAATTTTGGCAGGTTTATCCAAAATAAGTGTATGGGGTTTTTTGTGTTTGTGTTGTGTGATATGTTTTTTTTATTCTTTATAATACGGAATATAAGAAAGTTTGTCTTTCTCTTGAAGTTTTGCTTTTGTTGAACCGGAGTTTGCCAGTGGTAAAAATTTCCTGATTAGCTCTGCAACTGAGCTTCACCTTAAAGGAAACTGAGAACCTGTTGACTGCTTTAGAAGGTTCTCATTGGTTAATAGAATAGAAAGTCTATCTATCTATCTATCTATCTATCTATCACCAAGACTGTACACAGATTTTTTTGGGGTGGTAGATAGGATACCTTACAGTATTCTTAAATAATGTGAGCTCATCATTACAGGTGAGCTGCAGCTTCAGTTTCTTAGTAACTTTAAAGTTCTGTCATGCTAAACTACAGTATCATGCAGCAGATCAGTTAAATCAGTTGCTATTTTGTCTTCATTAAGTCTGGGTACAGATTAATAAAATCTTTGTGACCATTGCCTCAGAAGCCAACTAATGAACATGCCTCTGACTATACATTTTGATAATGTTGCTTTTACCTCACTAAGGATGCTATTTTACTCACAGAATGCAAGGTTTTTAATTAAGTGTAATTATTTTAGCTAGTTAATCAGTGTTTCTGTTAACACTTGATATTTAACTAATGAATCAAAGAGTTACAAACTCTAAAATTGTCACATTAAAAAAAAAGCCATCCAATAATAAGTACTGCTCTATGTCTCTACTCCTCCCCTTTGTAAAACCTAAATCTGACTGTTTAGAAAACCAAAGTTACAGAATTTTGAGCTCTGTGGTTCTTGTTTAAGTCATAGATTAATTGAATCCATTATAGTTTGCAGGATTAAGGTATTACATTTATTTTAATGCTTAAAATATTAATAATTTCATCCAACTATCAATTGAGCAGAAAAATACTTGCATAAGCACCACTAAAAGACAGTATTTTTCAGGTGGATATTGGAAAAGAAGAGCAAAATGGAAAACTGCAAGTATTTGGTCTGCAGTATGTCACTGTGTGCATGAGCATGTGTGCATGTGCAATGCGCATGTCTTCAATGAAATTATGAAAAAACTGCTTTTGGCATACCTTTCTGCAGAGGTGTCCTGAGGGGCAACATAGTTTGCTTTCTTAAAGCCTGATCTTCAAATTTGGCCAGTGGCTATATTTAAGTGCCTAAATCAGAGTTTATTCTCAGCTATTCTCAATGCTCTCAGCTTCAGATGAAACCAGTAGGAGAGATCATTACCCTGAAATAACTTTTCAAACTTCTGAAAAAATAGGGTAGTATATACAGATGTTATGTTACTACCAGTTTACATATCAGTTAAAATGTTTTGATCGCTTTCTGATCCTAACTCCTGCTGGTTTAATATCTATGTATCTCTGCTAGCCTGCAGCATTTCATTTTTTTCTCACCTAATAAAATTCTATTCTTTAAAATTGTATCAGGGTCCACAGTTTTAATAAAGCATATAAAAACATTGGAGAAGTATTAGTGGCAATCTATAAGTAAAGGGAGCATATTCATTTCAATATCTCCATGTTTACTCCAGTGACTAAATTAATGTGTGATTTCCAGCTTAATTGACAATTTCAGCACACTGCAAGATATTGCCCTTCATTGCAAGTTTACATTTTACGTTAATTTGTGCATTTACTAAAACATAGCTTTCTCTTCATTTAGAAAGCAGACAAAACAATGTTTCTTTCTCAAGAAGTCTATTAAACAGGCAAAGTTGAAGTAAAAATGTTCCACTATTTCTCCCTCTGGCTAGACAATGCAATGACAGGCAAATGTTAAGCACTATATTTTTTCAGAGGAATTCTTCAGAAAAGAAGTTTTGACACAAATGTAACCTTGACAACAGGAATATCATCTTGCCAGCATGATTTTATTATGAATCAACACTAACTACATCTCTGGCTTTTAATATACCAAGGCCTTGATCCTTAATGATTTATGACTTGAGTGGGAGTTTAGCATATAAATACATTTAAGGATGTGTGCTGGTGGAGAGCTTATAGTAATAATTGCAATAATACCAGCAACTGCCAAACTTACCAGTTTGTGATTATCATACAGGTTGGGTCTTTATTCAGTGTGGAACTACACAGAAATGCTGCTAGCTCTAAACAACCTTAAAGCAGATATCACAACATACATCAGCCTAGACACAAGGCTGCTATAATACTTCTGGGATTTAAGGAGTGTGGCCAGACTTACTATTTGGGGAAGTAAAGGTGAGACTGAACAAATGATTAAATCAGTTCCTGTCTCCTTATTCTGAAATGTTTTCTAGCATCATCTTCATCCTAAGGCTGGTGGCACAGGTGAGAGTGCACACCCTAAAATATGGTGTAGCAGAAAGCAATGGCTGATTAAAACAAAAATAACCACATACTTCCCCCCCCCCCCCCAATCTGGGGCAGGGCTGCTCTCTTCCAAGCTCTCTGCAGATCCAGCCAATTTCCATAGTTTTCTGTACCAAAGTCCCTGCAGAGGGTTTGCTGACTCTTAATAGCCAGTGGTTAATCTTCTCTCTTCTTGCAGCTGACACTGCTTGCTGAAGTACTGAAACCATCAGATCCTGCAGCCAAAGTGCCTCAACAAGGCACATTTTCCCTGCAGGATGAATGGAAATTCAGTGGTGTGAGGTCCCTTTCCCTTTCCCTTTCCCCTTTATCTATAAATTAGCTGAAGGGGAAGGGGAAATGCCTGCAGCTCTGCCTTGTCATTCATCCAAACCACATGCTTACCTGAATCACCGAGAATCACATTGATTAGGATAATATGTGCACCATCTCTGCACATATCCAGTGGAAATTTCTTAAACTTGAACACAGGATGCTATTTTGATATACATCTTTTTTAGTGCTGTGGAGGGAGTTCTTCCCAAATACATATGGGATAGGGAAGAAATGAAATAAATAATCAATGACATGTCCTCTAATACATGAAGCATCAAGGGAAATGACAACCCTATCTAACACATTTTTCTTTTGGATATAGATGGTACTGTAGTCTTCTCAACTTAAATGAATAATTTATTTTACTGGGTCAAAATTTTAACATGGGGGCGGGGGGAAGGAGATGAAATTCCAACCCTTCCTCAGTCATTCAGCTTATTCATTTTCTTTGTCATTCCTCTCTTCTCTTTGGGATTTAAAAGAGACAGATCTGCTGGTCCTTCAGAGCATAGTCTTATGTTCCCTTTCTGTGGTTTTGAATATTGGTTTTGAACAGTGAAAGAATGTATATACGTTATGTGTTCCCCACAGCAAGGCTTTCCCTCAGTTTCTCCTTGCTCCTCGTTGGTTGCCTCATAATTCAGGCACCTTCTCCCCAGAGGCTCTTTTCCTGTCTCCTGTGTGTTTACCACATTTTCTGACCTTTTCAACACAACAGATCTCAGGTTTTTCCTATCTCATTAGCCATGGCCAGTGCTCTGCTCTTTCTACAGTCACCCTGTCAGTAGGCAAACTACACCCTGTCTTCTGTGACTACTTACAGTCCTTAGTACTGTTTTCCCCACATCATTTGTTTTGCCTTTAAAGTACCATAGGTCTGTGAATTACGATGCTCTTAATTCCCAGTTTTGGGGTAGGTGGTTGGTTATGTTTCTAATCTTCCTTGTTCCTAATTCACCAGGTCTGCTGGTTTGCTACTGCGTCTCAAACTGTGGGGCCAAGATGTCACAGATCGCTCTCTAGTCATGAGTTTAGCCCAAGATACCTCAAGGTCAGTTTTTGCATACTGACACTCTCGTCATACTTTCTTATGCTTTCCCTCTGATAGGTAAATGGCTCCTTAATTCTGCCACTATGAAGCCTCTATGCTCCAAGAAAGAAAAATGCAGTGGCATTGCCTAGTAGTGGAAGAAAAATGCGGAGACGAACACAGTAAAGACACCTTCTGATGGTGGAATATTGTAAAGCAAACCAGATGCTGCCCCAGATATGGCACATTTATTTAGATACAGTATATTGCTTTTGTTCACAGAAAAGTGACATCTTTAAAGTACTCTCATTGACTTAGCTGGTTTTCTCAGTAGACATTGATGAGAGAGATGTAGGAAAAATGTCTATTCAACAGTGAAGCTTCTGAACTTCTGTTCGATTATAATAAACACTACTGAGTCCAGTCACAGCTACTCTGTATGTATGGCACCGCATGCAACATTTATTCTATACCTGTTGTAACTGCATTGACTGCTCACTGAACATAATGTAAAGACCATGTGGGGAATCTGAGAGGGAAAAATGTAGTAAACAGTTTCCATATACTTTTTAGATGAGTCTGGAAACAGATAATGCGAAAGTTTCAGATTTATTTCCATGTAACTGTGTGTGTGGTATGCCTGGCCCAGCTCAGGGCTAGACTGTAACATTTAAGTGAACATTTTGTCTGAGTAATACACAAAGTAGCAACTTATTAAAATCTTGTAATAGAGATACTAACATCCAAAATTTTTATCGTGTTCCTAAACATGTTGAAAAGGTTAAGCTAAAAATCTATTAAGTCTACTTCTTATATTTTCTATGTCTCAGCTTTTGGAAAGCAAATCGAAACTGAATTTGTTTACTGGCAACTGGTAAAACTGCCAGGCTGCTCTCAGGCGAAATGAGCCCTCCTGTTATCCTCTTGGGAGGGGTAGGATGATAAGCAGCTGTTTTAACTTATCTGTTGAAACCCCTCAGTGTGATCAAATGATGATGCAAAAGGATGCCTTAAAAAGTGTCTGAGCTAGCACGGCTTTGTGAAGATGGAAACACAAGAAATACTCATTTTGTGAACATACAAACATTAGTAGCTGCTATACTGGGTCAGCCCAGAGCTCCTTGTAGCTGAGTTCCCAGTTCCCAGAGGTGGTTCATCAAAGAAGCTGTGGGAGATGTGTACAAAATGAAGCCTGTGATCCTTCTCATTCTAACTTCCAGCAATCAGCAGTTTAAGGGTGGTGGGTTTGACGTAGACATCTGTCCCCTACCAACAGTACTAAAGAACATAGGCACCCTGTTGCATATGCAGTTACAGGCTCTGAAACACGTATCAGATGATAACATATCTTGGTCATTCAGGATCTGATTCAGTCTGAAGGTGAGATTCAAGCCAGTCCTTGTTTAAATCCCACCTTTAAAAATGCTCTCCCCCCCCCCCCTTTGGATTTCCATTTTTTAATCGCAAAGACAACTTTTCAGTGATTCACTCAATGTATATTTCTCATTATATTAAATGAATGTTTGGTCTGTCTTTAAAAAGCAGCTATGATATGATGCAGCTGAACTAATAAAAGATATGACTGAATCCCCACTAATCAGAACATGGAATGCATAAAGATGAATGTACAGGAATGGAAGGTTAGTACTTCCATCTGTGTAATCATTGCCTGAACAGCTGATCTCCTTTTTTTTTTTTTTTTTTTTTTTTTTACAGATAAGTGAAGAAAGATCTTTGGAACTATTTATAATGCTGCTATTTATTGTTATGTATTTTGCTCATGTGCCATGTGAACATTGGAGGCCCATTCTCCACTGGGTTTATATCCCAAGGTTAAAAGTAAACTTGTTTAAAGTTCTTTCTAGATTGTAGCCCTAATTATTTTGTGGAAATGCCACATGAGGAAAATGGAGAATTCTTATCCCTCTTTTATTTCACAGATATTTGATAAAAGACAGAAAACTTCTAAAGTGTCCAGAACAACAATGAAATATTTACCTCCATGCTACTAATAAAGATAAGGATTTTTTCCCTCCTATTTATTAATGGTCGGAGCCAAGCAGACATGGAAGCTCTATCACTAAGTTTGCAACAGATCAGACCAGGCAGCTTGAGAGCCATGCTTCCATTTACTCTCCATGAACTAGGTTAAAAAACTGACACAGTATTTACCTGGTCCATGTGAACCATGGAGTAGGACCAGACATTTAACTTAACTACCACAGCATCATAATTTCACTGTATTTGCATAGACCTTCTTGTTGGTGAAGTGTTATTATTTTACAGGCACAAAAGTGTGACTTTTTTAGACTTTGAAAATTCAGTAATTTTAAAGTAACATGTAAAGCCATGTTCCTGCAGACATAAATTCTGGATGGAAAGCAAAATTTAAATTACAACAATGATCAGCATTGTTATGGCTGAACAGAATAAAGAACTACTGAATCCTTAAAGCAAAAAAATCTGTCCGTGTTCTTTTTTGAGGAGAATGTGTTACTCTATTTTATTAAGCTTAAAAGCAACTTTCTCATGATAGCTTTATAGAGAAATTATAATAAAGTGCGTGCTATGTTTCTGATGACATTGCAACAACAAAAAATTGTTTTTTTTTCCAGTAGTTTGAAAGCAGAATAAGTTTTGGCCATATGCTATTTGTATTTCACCTGCATAATACATCTAAAGTAGTCTGAATTTACAATATTTATTTACCACAGACTAAAAAGTTGACCTAATGTCTAATTTTCTTCACATTTTATTGTTTCTCAGTATATGAAGCAATAACTCTATACTATTCAACAGAGTTGAGGTATGTGTCAGTAACTAATTCAGAGGCTAACTTGCTATTATTTTATGAATACATGCACAATAATGAGAATCTTAAATTGCATATTCTTGGTCTTTTCCTTTTTTTTCTGTGCTTCTTGCAACAGATTCATCTTTTTACTTCCCTTTTTTTACTACAAGAACACACTTTTCCTTTGCATTTTACAAATTGAGACAGAAGGATAACGAATTAGAGAAAAGAAATATATAGTTGTTAAACTCAGTTCCCTATATAGACTTCCCTATAATTTATTGCATGATAGCAGTTTACATTATGAGATATGTTCCATGGTTAACACTGTTTCTGCTTAACAAATGGTGTTTGATAAGTAAGTCTTTCCTGAAAAAGATTTTTTTTCTCTAAGTGTATTCTGTTTTTCTTTCATTTCTTGCAAAACTTGGATGACAGGTTCATTAGTTGTCCAACGTTAGATATTAAATCTGGGATAAAAAATTCATAATTTAGGGGTTTCAGTAATACCCAATTAAAAAGTATGTCAGGAATTATGACATGACATTTGAAAATGTATATTGTCTTTCCTTACAGCTGTCTGGCTTTAATCAAAACAGAAAACTCAGCATTTTAAGCCTCATTGATGCAATCTGTGTGTATGTGGCTGTGTGTGTGGATATGGCCATCTACCATATTTTCTGCCTTCAGCTTCCCCAGCTACATCTGACTCTTACCCAATTTCAGCCCAATCTGAGAGCTGGGCAAAGCTTTCAGAGGTATTTAGTTCTTTCGTTTGGGGAAAATATGCATCTGCATAAAAGAAAAAATGGAAAAAGCCAAAATATACTCACCCTAAATAGACCTCAAAGAATTCTTAAGTTTCTTTGTAAATGCCTCTATCACTGAAAAATATCAATCAGGGGTCACATCTTCTCAGACACCAGAGTCAATTAACTGCTAGACACCAATCCTAGTAGGAACCCACCTGCCTTATTTCCAACAGCACTTTGTATTCTTTACTTTTCCTGGGCTTTATTCATGGGGCAGTGAGTTTTGACTCAAGCTCTTTACTTCCACTTTGCACGTATGATATATTTCTGTATATACTTTCTGTATAGACAAAGGATATCCCTGTATGTTTTCTGATGATATTGAAGCAGTGCTAGAACTATACAGTTATTCTTTCTTACAGATATTCTTTCACCACTACTACAATTCTGAATTTTGTCTTATGAAAGAGACACTGAAAATCTGTAACAGTACAAGTAATTAAAAAAAAGTACATGCATCTAAGACACTGTAGTGTCTTTTCTTTTACACTGTATTTAGGGGAAATTATACTTATTGATTGCAACAAGAAAAAAATAAATAAACAGTCACCTTTGAGAATACATTTTCTTGGGTTGCTGCTATTTTTCTTTAATCATTTAATTTCTGTGGGTTAGTCTTTTACCAGTCTTTAGTCTTTACATTTAAATCTGCAAAGTCTTACAGATGTGTTTAATGATATTCACTAAGCGTTATTACAAAGCACAATTTTAAATAGCTGTCAAAAGTTCAAAGGGAGAAAAGCTTTGATTATGTTTCAGTTCCATTTATGTTTGCTTTGATTGGTTTGTCAAGACTGCTTTGCACTTTTGCATTTGACAGGTGTTTGTACCAAGAAAGAAAAAATCCAAGCATGAATGATCTTTCTAGCTAAACTCTATGTAGGGGCATAGGGGCAAGAGGGGGAAGACATATCTTCAGAGTTAAAGTTTATACAAGGTAATGGTCAAAAGAGCAGGGGTTTGGGTGTTTAGTTTGTGGATGAGCATTTAAACTTGTATGCTTTGCTGAAATGTAGTCAGATATCTTACATGTTAGGATTTCAGGGAATTTTCCTTCTGGGATCTTGAGAAAACTAATAGCTTATTCCAACACTGAAGAATACTGATCCCAAGCTTTTATCAGTTTCTTTAAGCTTCCTTATTATTATTGCTACATGCTGAGACTGAAAATAAGAATCAGTCTCTTACAAGCCTAAGACTGCATCTTTAGGAAAAACTGCAGCAAACAAACTCTCCAATACAGAAAGAAACATGGCACAATACTGGAGGAGACAGCTCGAGAATTTATGTGTGTCTGTGGAAATAAATGATATTGCAAAGAAATAGAATGATTTCTCTACATTTTTACATGTGGCAGGACCAGAAGCTTTGTAAAGCTTTGGAAACAGTCCAGTGTGAGCAGGAGGAATTCTATTATAATAGTAGGTACAGTAATTTTAATCATTCAAAAATTTCTTGCACAAATAACAGTGGAAGCAGCTACATTCTCTTTAGAAGGAACAGGTCTCACCTCAACTGTTTTGGAGCTCTGAATTACAGACATGCAAATTAAAACTAAGGCTTGGTGTCTACAAATACCCACATACTCAACCAGCAAAGCTACCCTTGCATGGTTTCAGCATTCTTTTTCATAGCACAGTTGGGTATGTCTGTGTTAGCAATGCAGGGGTCCTTTTGGGTGAGAACTTTCTTTACCTCTGTACTTGGAGTCTCATGGGACACTCTCAAGAACGCTACAGCTGAGCCAGGAGCATTTTCCTCCAGGTGGGTCATCTTGAAGAATGACAGGCTTCAATTCAGATGATGTAATTATCTGTGCACAATATATCTGTGAGTGAATGTATCATCCAAATAACTTCTTTGGGGTAGAGTATTTCTTCTTTTTCCAGCCACGAAACTGAGGAACAAACACTAAATGATTTAAATGAGTGAGATTCATCTCACCCATCCTTAGATGTCTGCATCTTAGCTAGTTAGACCACTTTGTAATCTGTGACTAAAAACTGCAATTCTAGGACACAATTCACTTCATATTAACGTAAACCTCTAATAAATCTGTTCAGATGAATCATGTTATAGATCTTTTCCCCACTGTCTAAAATGTTTAGATGACAGTTTAAATGAAGACACCTACCCTGTAACCTCAAAAATTAGGTGAGATGAATCTCATCCAAATTTACAAAGTCCGTGCCAGAGACAAGAAAAGAAACTGGTAACTTGGATCATAGCAGTTTAATCATCCGACAGTATTTCCTCCTCTGGAGCTTTCCCTGTTGAATTGCAAATACTATAGGTATATATTAAACCAATGGAAAATGCAAAGACAGGAATTTATAGTTGATAATTTATTTATCTTATTTAAAGTGAGTTTTAATTCATATTCAGAGCCTGTTAAAAGGCACAGTTTGGTGTTTTTTATTGCATTTATCAAAACATGGGCCTTGGAAACCTTAAGTGAAAAATTCCACTAGTGTCTGTAGAGGGAAGGGCCTAGTGAGACACTAAATTTGCCTCCTGCTCCTCAGGGCCCTGCGGGCCCCCCAGCCCTGCCTGTCCCTGTCCCTGTCCCCCCCGGCACCCTCCCCCCGCCCAGCCCGGCCCCATCTCAGCCCCGCCGGGGCCGTCAGTCGCTGCCCCGCGACGCCGCAGCG